>NW_024070213.1:92983940-93279643 GCF_014754425.2 Oryx dammah
AAGTATTGGTGCTTCAGCTTCAGTATCAGTCCTTCCAGTGAATATTCTTTAGGATTGACTAGTTGAATCTCCTTACAGTCCAAAGGACTCTAAAGAGTCTTCTCCAACACCACAGTTTGAAAGCATCAATTCTTCGGTGCTCAGCTTTCTTCATAGTCCAACTCACACATCCATACATGACTACTGGAAAAACCATAACTTTGACAAGATGGACCTTTGTCAGTAAAGTAATGTCTGCTTTTTAATAGGCTGTCTAGGTTTGTCATAGCTTTTCTTCCAAAGAGCAAGCATCTTTTAATTTCATGGCTGCAGTCACCATCTGCAGTGGTTTTGGAGCCCCCCAAAATAAAGTCTGTCACTGTTGCCACTGTTTCTCCATCTATTTGCCATGAAGCGATGGGACCAGATGCCATGATCTTAGTTTTGAGTTATAAATGTTGAGTTATAAGCCAACTTTTTCACTCTCCTCTTTCACTTTCATCAAGAGGCTCTTTAGTGTCAATGAAAAATTAATCAGTCAATATAAGAAAGAATTGTAAAATATTATTCAAGACAAATTTGAGGATTATAACCGAAGAGCATCTCAGAAAGCTCTGAGAGCTGTTTCCCCCATTAGAAGTCAAGATGCAGTTTATTTAAGTTTTTTTTTTTGAGACAGAGAGCTGTACATTAAATGACATGTTATTGACAGTTTACACAATCCAGAATTAAGCACCATTGTTATATGGGTCGTGTGACCCTTTACAAGATCAAGAGGGAATGTTATCTTTCAAGGAGTTGTCTTACTGATGCTAGGAGAATGTTGCCATTTATGGTTGAGCAGGTATTCCTGCTGATGGGGGAGATTTGGTCAATGCATAATGACAGATACACAGTGAGAGGAGATGAGGCCAAAGGCAGAGAAGAATTTTTATGTTTAAATTTTTCTTGTCTTCCCATAATGTGAACTTTATTTCACAATGGTAAGATGATAAAATAGTAAGATGAAGACAGATTTTCTTTGGCTATGTGAGTATTAAGAAGAAAACTAGAGGAAAACAATATAATGGGAAGGACTAGAAATCTCTTTAAGAAAATGAGAGACACCAAGGGAACATTTCATGCAAAGATGGGCACAGTAAAGGACAGAAATGGTATGAACCTAACAGAAGCAGAAGATATTAAGAAGAGTTGGCAAGAATACACCAAAGAACTATACAAAAAAGATCTTAATAATCTGGATAATCATGATGGTGTGATCTGTCACCTAGAACCATATATCCTGGAGTGTAAAGTCAAGTGGGTCATAGGAAACATTACTACAAACAAAGCTAGCGGTGTGCTTAGTCGCTCAGTCATGTCCAACTCTTTGTGACCCCCGTGGACTGTAGCCCACCAGGCTTCTCTATCCATGGGCATTCTCTAGGCAAGAATAAGTAAGTATAAGTGTGTTAGTCGCTCAGTTGTGCCCAACTCTTTGTGACTTCAGCCCACCAGGCTCCTCTGTCCATGAGATTTTTCCAGGCAAGGATACTGGAGTGAGTTGCCATTTGCTTCTCCAGGGAATCTTCCCAACCCAGGGATCGAACTTGTGTCTCCTACATTACAGGCAGATTCTTACCAACCCAAGGACCGAACTCAGGTCTCCTGCATTGCAGGCAGATTCTTTACTGTTTGAGCCACCAGGGAAGCCCAAAGCTAGTAGAGGTAATGGAATTCCAGCTGAGCTATTTCAGATCCTAAAAGATGATGCTGTGAAAGTGCTGCACTCAGTATGCCAGCAAATTTGGAAATCTCAACAGTGGCTGCAGAACTGGAAAAGGTCTCATTCCAATTCCAAAGAAGGGCATTGCCAAAAAATGTTCAAACTACTGCACAATTGTACGCATCTCGCACGCTAGCACGGTCATTCTCAAAATCCCTGAAGCTAGGTTTCAACAGTACATGAACCAAGAACTTCCAGATGTTCAAGCTGGATTTAGAAAAGGCAGAGGAACCAGAGATCAAAGTGCCAACATCTGTTGGATCATTGAAAAACCAAGGGACTTCCAGAAAACATCTATTTCTGGTTCATTGACTACACTAAAGCTTTTGACTGTGTGGATCGCAACAAACTGGAAAATTCTTCAAGAGATCAGAATACCAGACCATCTGACCTGCCTCCTGAGAAAACTGTATGCAAGTTCAGAAGCAACAGTTAGAACTGAATATGGAACGACAGACTGGCTCAAAATCGGGAAAGGAGAGCATCACAGCTGTATTTTATCACCCTGTTTATTTAACTTCTATGCAGAGTACCTCATGCAAAATGCTGGGCTGGATAAAGTTCAAGCTGAAATCAAGATTGCTGGGAGAAATATCAATAACCTCAGATATGCAGATGACACCACCCTTATGGCAGAAAGCAAAGAGGAACTAAAGAGCCTCTTGATGAAGGTGAAAGAAGAGAGTGAAAAAACTGGCTTAAAACTCACCATTCAAAAAACTAAGATCATGGCATCTGGTCCCATCACTTCATGACAAATAGATGGGGAAACAATGGTAATAGTGACAGACTTTTATTTTCTTGGGCTCCAAAATCACTGCAGATGGTGACTGCAGCCATGAAATTAAAAGACGCTTGCCCCTTGGAAGACAAGCTATGACAAACCTAGACAGCATATTAAAAAGCAGAGACATTATTACTTTGCCAGCAAAAGTCCATCTTGTCAAAGCTATGGTTTTTCCAGTAGTCATGTATGGATATGAGAGTTGGACCATAAAGAAGGCTGAACGCCCAAGAATTGATGTTTTTGAACTGTGGTGTTGGAGAAGACTTCTGAGAGTTCCTTGGACAGCAAGGAGATCAAACCAGTCCATCCTTAAGGAAATCAACCCTGAATATTCATTGGAAGGACTGATGCTGAAGCTGAATCACCAATACTTTGGTCACCTGATGCTGGAAAAGATAGAAGACAGGAGGAGAAAGGGACGACAGAGGATGAGATGGTTGGATGGCATCACTGATTCAATGGGACGTGAGTTTGAACAAGCTCCAGGAGATGATGAAGGACAGGGAAGCCTGGCGTACTGCAGTCCATGGGGTCACAAAGAGTCGGCCACAATTGAGCGACTGAACAACAACCTGTGATCGTTGTTGGTGGCTTTGTCCCAAGTTGTTCCTGTGGAATAGTAGGTATGCAGGTCTGATTGAAGTAGAACATAGTTTGTCCAAGGACTTTTGTTGTGAAGAACAGAGAGCTGGGGTGGGAGCAAAGGCTTCTTTTAAGAAGAAGTTATAGGATGATTCAGTTGCAGGGGGAAAACTGATAATGTGGGAGAAAGACGGCAAATGAAGGGACGATGTGTTTTAGTAGGCAGAAGGGCATTAGATTCAGTTCAGAGGGGGAAGGGATTGGGACACAGTGTCTCTGTTGTAACTGGAAAGACCGACAAAATATTTAGTTGTAAATTCTTGATAAATTGATGGATGTAATGGGAATGTGTGGAAATTCTCTACCGATTGCTGCTATTTTCTCAATGTGAAAAAGAATCTGGGTCACCAGCTCAGACTGTGAAGAGTGGAGGTCTAACAGATTTGAGGAGGGACCAGAAGTTGTGAAAGAATACGAGTTTGGGAGAGTGATTGGATTAAGGGAATTAATAGAAATCCCAGGTACCCTCTGGGGCCCATTTGACTTGTTTAGTCACTATGTCATGTCTGACTCTCTGGGACCCCATGGACTATAGCCTGCCAGACTCCTCTGTCCTTCGGATTTCCACAGCCAAAAGTAGTGGAGTAGGTTGCTATTTTCTTCTCCAGGGGATTGTCCTGACTCAGGGATTGAACCCATGTCTCCTGCTTGGCAGATGGATTCTTTACCACTGAGCCACCTGGGAAGCCCCATTTGAAGCTAGTGCCAGTTAATTTGAGACTAGTCAGCATAATTTTGTGTATGTGTGTGTGCATGTGTACATGCCAGCTATATTTCAGTTGCTATAGGTCCAACTGTGCAGTCAGTAGAGTCGTATTTAACTAAGGTCAGTTTCTCCAGATGAGTTTGAAGACGGAGACTTGAGTCAAGATAATGAGGGATCTGTGAGGAAATTAAGATAACGGTAGAGTCTAAGGCATTCGTTGAGTCTACTAGTCAACCAACCATGCAGCTCTTTTATAACATTCCAGCTCAGTTCCTGGCAAAGAAGAGTGCTCAGTAAATGGCTGTTTTTACAGTCATGAGGATAACAGTGTCATGACTCCTATCTTCAAGAAGCTTATCTCCAGATTTGCCTCTTAAGAGGCAAACTTCAGGGTCCATCTTTTACATTGATGCCATATTAATCTTTTCAAAACAATGTTTTTACCCATCAGTCCACTGCAGGAGAAACTTCAGGGGAATCCACATTCTTATAGAATTACAGATTCTTCTTATTCAATTCTTATCCTTTCTAAAAAGCCTTTTCTCATGTTTTTTGTCCTTATTGATTGGAGTTCCCTCAGAAATCCCTACAGTTTGTATTCCTATGATTAAAATAGGGCCCAGTTAAGTGGGTATTCTGTATATGTGTGTGTATATAAATATACATAATTGGTTAAGATTTGGTGAAAGTGAAAAATTGCTACAGTTTAAATGAGCAGTAAAAATGGAGAAATATAACTAGATTTTAAGATTAAAGTTTTATATAATCATATAATAATGAAGTATTAAGCATTTCCATCTTTAAAATGTCTGCTGATACTTGAACTAAAATACCTAAAAGGAGCATATGCTTTTGATAATAACAGACTAGGAAATATGTGGATCAGCTCTCCACATGAGAACTAGAAGAAGCAGACAAAATATTTTTAAAAATATCCCCATGAAGGGCAGTGAAGAATTAAAAAGGCCAAGGTCCTGGAGAGAGAGAAACCTAGAGAGGTGAGCACAGCATTTGGCTGCTTTTCCCTTAGAGGAGACTGCCAGTTCTAGAAGAGAGAGCTGAGAAGTGAAGCAGAGCTTTTGACAACCTCATAGGGGAACAAAAATCAGAGTTCAGAATCTGCTAGAGAGAAGGTCTCAGGTCTGAGTCCACTAGTGCTTTGGGTTGACATTGTGAAGGAATATGCCCTTGGACTAAGAGTGAACTGAAAATAGCTTGGTCCTTGCAGGTATTGAAGCACAACTTCAGATAATCTGTCCTTATAACTAGATTAAATTAACTCCTATTTGTTAGTGTTCCTAGCTACCTGCCAGAAACAAGTATAAATCTTTTCTAAGGGAAACTAACATTGTAGGCTTCAAGTTACTTCCTTAGTTTTTAAATTATAATATCTATCCCTAAATAAAAAATAAACATAGACATCACTGCACATTTATTGGAATGACTAAAATCCAAAACACTGACAGTATCAACTGCTGGTAAGGATATGGAACAATAGGAACTTTTTTACTGGTGGGATTGTAAAACTATACAGCCATTTTGGAAGATACTTTGGCAGTTTCTTACAAAGCGGAAATAGTCTGGCCATACAGTCCAGCAGTCACACTCCTAAGTATTTATTCAAACGAGTTGAAGACTTATGTTCTCACACACACACGCACATGCACAGCACTATGCACAAACATTTATAGCAGCTTTGTTCATTATTGCCAAAAGTTGGAAGCAAGAAATACGTCCTTAAGTAGGTGCATGGTTAAAAAAAACTTTGCTATATCCACACAAGAGAATATTATTCAGTGATAAAATGGAAATGAGCTATTAGGCCATGCAGAGATATGGAGGAACCTTAAATGCATATTACTAAATGAAAAGAGCTGGTCTGAAAAGACTGTTTGCTATGTGATTTCAAATACATGACATTCTAGAAAAGGCAAAACTATGGAGACAGAAAAAATATCAGTGGTTGCCAGACTGTGAGGTTAGGGAGTAGGGATAAACAGGTAGAGCACAGGGAATTTTTATGGCAGTGAAACTATTTGTATGTGATGCTACAGGAGTGGACATGGCTGAACAGCTAACACACAGTAGTGGATACATGACATTATGCATGTGATGGAACCACAGAACTGAACAACACAAAGGATGACAGTGAAAACTGTGGACCGCAGTTAATAATAATGTATCAGTACGGGTTCATCAGTTCTAACAAATTTCTCTTAATAATGGTTTAAAAATAGCTGCATGAGGAAATAACACTGAAAATCAAGAGAAGTAACAACCAATGTAAGCAAACCCCCCCACAGGGGATCCAAGTAATGGGGTTATCAGACATAGACTTTAAAAGTACCATGTTGTGTATGCTCCAGAATAAGTGCTTGAGAATTGGACCAGAAAACCAGAAGACATTTTTTTTAATGGCAAATTGAGAACTAAAAAACACTGAATTAACTGAATTATGAACTCTGTGGGTAGATTTAGCAGAAATCAATGAAGAGAAAATATACAATAGAGATAATTTAACTTGCCAAGGCTGATCAATCTGAAAAGATGGTGATAAAATTGATTCTCCCCAGACTCCTCATAGGTAGATAAGTAAATAAACACGAATGGACAATATAATGGGCCCTGGTAGCTCAGACGGTAAAGAATCTGCCTGCAGTGCAGGAGACCCAGTTCAATCCTGATGAAAAGCGGGATATCACTATACATCTTACAGATATTAAAACTATTATAAAAATAACTATATTAATATTGCAATTTAGGTGAACAACTTCCTTGAACATCTCAATAAAACTAATACAAAAATTAGGAAATCTAAATAGTCCTGTATCTATAAGGGAAATGGAATCCTTAATTTAAAACCTTCCATAGAGAAAATTTGATACTTGTATAATAAAATTATTACCACAATAACTCTAGCTAATAGTTAACACCCATCACCATACATAGCTACAGAATTGTTTTTCTTGTGATGAGAACTTTTAAGATAAATCTCTTAGCAACTTTCAAATCTACAATTCTGTGTTATTAACTATAATCACCATGCTGTACATTACATCCATAGGACTTATTTATTTTTTAACTGAAAGTTTGTACCTTTTGATCTACTTCACCCATCCCTCAACCCCTGCCTTGGCAACTGCCCATCTGTTCACTATATCTTTGAGCTTATTTTATTTTAAAGATTATACATATAAGTGAGATTACATGGTAGTTTTTCTCAGTCTACTTTATTATACTTGGCAAAATGTCCTCAAGGTCCATCCATGTTGTTGCAAATGGCAAGATTTTCTTTATAATGGCTGAACCATATTCTAATATGTGTGTACCACATTTTCTTTACCCATTTATCCATTGATGGACACTTGCTTCCATGTCTTGGCTAGTGTAAGTAATGCTTCAGTGAACGTGGGGTGCATATGCCTTTTCAAGTCAGTATTTTTGTTTTTCTCAGATAAATATCCAGAAATGGAATTACTGGTAGTTCTACTTTTAATTTTTCGAGGAATCTCCATACTATTTTCCATGTGTGTGTGCTTAGTTGCTAAGTTGTGTCAGACTCTTTGTAACCCCATGCACTAGATAGCCCACCAGGCTCCTCTGTCCATGGAATTTTCCAGGCAAGAATACTGGAACGGTTTGCCATTTCTTACTCCAGGAATCTTTCAACCCAGGGATCAAACTCGGGTCTCCTGTGCTTGCTGCATTGGCAAACAGATTCTTTACCACTGAGCCACTGGGAAGCCCACTATTTTCCATAGTGGCTGCACAGTCCTACCAATAGTGCAAGAGGGTTCCCTTTTTTCCACATTTCACCAGCACTTGTTTCTTGTCTGAGAATATCCATTCTAACAGTTGTGATATCTCATTGTGGTTTTTACTTGCATTTCTGTGATGTTCAGTTCTTTACATAGACAACAAACAAAATAAAATATTTAAATCCATTTACATTAGCATAAGAAATACAAAATACTTAGGAACAAATCTAATGAAAGATATGCAAGACTACACTGAAAACTACAAATATTGTTGAGAAAAACTAAAGACCTAGCTAAAGGAAACTATACCATAGTTGACTTGAAAAACTCAATATTATTAAGATATCAGTTCTTCCCAAACTGACCTACCAATTAAATGCAATTCTAATCAAAATTTCAGTAGTTTTCCTTGTGGAAACTGGAAAGTAGATTCTAAAATTCATATGAAAGTACAAAGGACCAGAACAACCAAGGCAATCTTGAAGAACAACAAAGCTGGAGGACTTAAAGGTCAATTGGTTACCCTTAACCCAACCTAATTAGATAAAAATGAACCACAGACCCAAATGTGAGGGTAAAAAAAATAAAACTGCTAGAAAGAAGCTTGAGGCGAAAATCTTAAAGATCTTGGGATAAGTAAAGATTTCTGAAACAGGACATTAAAAAAAGAACTAATCCTAAGAGATATAATTGATAAAGACATTAAAGTGCCACTTTTTTTTTTTTAAATAAAATGACACTCTTAAGAGAAAAAATATTACCACACACGGGGAGGTCAATCTGCCACACATATATCTGACAAAGTATTCATATTCTGAATATGTAAAGAATTCCTGCAAATAAACAGAGTACTCAAAATATTTTCTTAAACAGGGAAAAGACTAGGACAAACATTTCATTAAAAAAGGATATCCAGATGGCCAGTATGCATAAAAAGATACTCACCCTCATTAGACAACAGGAAAATGCAAATTAAAGGTACAGTGACATATTATTCTATTCCACCAGAGGAGCTAAAATTTTAAAAGACTGACCAGAGGAGCTAAAATTTTAAAAGACTGACCATACCAAGTGTTGGTAAGGATGCAGAGCAGTTAGAGCTCTCATATATTGCTGGTGGGCAGGTGATGACTGGGCTTCCCTGGTGGCTCAGACGGTAAAGAACCCACCTACAATGCAGGAGACCTGGGTTCAATCCCTGGGTCAGGGAGATCCCCCTGGAGAATGGCATGGCAATCCACTGCAGTATTTTTGTCTGGAAAATCCCATGGATAGGGGAGCCCGGTGGGCTACAGTCCATGGGGTCACACAGTCAGACACAGCTATGCATGCACACAAGATGTGATTAATAATTTGTTAGAACCACTTTAGAAAACTGCCAGTTTACTAAAGTTAAAACATATATATTCTGTATGACTCATTCCTGAATATGTACTCAAAGAGAAATGAGGACATATGTCTACCAAAAGCATATTCAGCAGTGTTCATAAAAACTTTATTCGTAGCAGCTTCAAAGTAGAAACAATTCAAATTGTTATCAAGAGGAGAATGGATAAAATATGAGGTATTTGTAAAATGGATAATGGGATAACAATAGAGAACTGTGCAATAAACATAACTTAATCATAGAGATGAAATGTTGAACAACAAAAAATCGAGAGATGGAAGTATATACACTGTGATTTCTTTGATGTGTGTGGGTGAATAGAGTCCCGAATCACCTGTCAATACATAAATATATACTTGCGCTAATAAAGGACAGAAACGTGGGTTTAGTGCCAGGGTAGGCAGAGTGAACTCTGCCTGTAAGCAACACCATGAATAAATCTCCCAGTATTGAGTAAAAGAAAAAAGCCATCTGTAAAAGAATGTGCACTATGATTCTGTTTGCATGAAGTTCAAAAACAGGCAAAACTAAACTGCAGCTTTAGAAGTAGACTAGTTGGTTATGTTTTCAGAGGACAGGTAGAGTAGAGATTGAAAGGAGGGAAGGGTAGGGGCCCTTTTGGTATGGCAGTGCTCTTGACCTGTGAGATGACACCAGTGTTTGCTTTGTGGGTTTACATTCTGCTGTACATTTATATTCTACTCATTCTTCAGTAAGCCTGTTATCCTTTAGTAAAGAGTTAGAAACCAAAAACCTAAAAGGTCTATAGCTACTAAATGAGTGTCAACATTTATAGGTGTTTTTCTGTTTTGTTTTTTTTTTTTAAGGGCAAACTGTTTATAAAATTAAAAAGGTATTACCTTTTTCATTTACTTGTTTTGCATTATACATAGATTTTTCCATGTTATTAGAAAATTTTTCCGTTTAGAAAGGCATGCTTTCAAACTGAGATGCATCCATAATCAGTCTTAGCTGTCTAATCCTTTAATTTACTACTTTGGTGTGATTTATCAATTGCAAACTTGCTTTTAATTTTAAATTTATAGTTATTTTAAACCCACAATATCTTCTGGGAGAATGAAGAGCTCATGATTATCAGGTGACAGGCAAACTCATTAGTAAAATTTGACTTCTTCCCTTCTTAGAATTTTTATTTGCACAGTTTCCTTATTGATGCTAATTTTCTGGTTTGGCATTTATAATAGTTCTGTTTGTTACTTTAAGGGTATGAGCTAGATCTGTGCATTATTATCTTTGCGATTTTCAATAAGCATTGTATCCAGTGATCTTTGCTCTGATTATTCACTGAAAATACTTATCTCTAAGTAAAAATTTTTTGGTCGAGTAAAATATTCACTATATAGCTTTGTTCAAATAGGAGAGTATATATTACCATATTTGTTCGTATTAATTGTTTCTCTCTTTTTTTAGAGAAAATCTCTTCATGAAAACAAATTAAAGAGACTGCAGGAAAAGGTAGAAATCTTAGAGGCAAAGAGAGAAGAATTGGAAACAGAAAATCAGGTGTTAAATAGGTAATATGTTTGTTTGTATATATGCCCCATGTGGTATTTTGATGTTATAGAACTTTGTTTCTGAGTATAATGTACTTGGGTTGCTTTTAAAATATAAATTGAAAACAATCCTAAAACTTCATTAGACTCCTCATTCATTATCTTTGCTATTTTTTTTCTGATTGAATGTTTCTTCAAACCAAAAGGTCTTTAACATATGCTTTTCTGTTTTGTATGGTTGGGACTGATGGAAAGGTCAGTCCCTGGCTTTGGTAGCCAGGAGTGGTGTAAATCTTTGCTGCTGAGACAAGACTGTTTAGTGATTACAAGTTCGAAATTGTGGCCACTTTGACAACTTTGAGTTGTCAAATTGACAACAAGTTGTCTCAAATTGACAACTTTGAGTCAAGGCTCAGTTTTTTACTGTTTTGGTATGGAAAATATTATTGGGCAGTAGTTTCTGGTTTTTATTTATATCCAAGCACAACTAATAATCTGCATCATTAGCAGTTTTGAGCAGAGATTTACCATTTTAATTTAGTAGTAGTGGCATTGTATGACCCATGTGATTTAAGTTAATAAAATCTTTTCAAATTCACCTAATTAGTGGTGGTCTTCAGCATTGTGGAGAAGGAAATGGCACCCGACTCCAGTATTCTTGCCCGGAGAATCCCATGGATGGAGGAGCCTGCTGGGCTACAGTCCATGGGGTCGCAAAGAGTTGGACACAACTGAGCGACTTCACTTTCAGCATTTAGACAGTATCAGACTTTTCTGTAATGGAAGTTGCCTGTATATCAAGCAGTGATGCTTTACAATGTGCACTGGTCGTCTTGGGTATAATTAGTACTAAAATGTGAACAGTTGTGTGTGTGTGTGTTTTTTTTTTTTTTTTAGAACATCCAGTAGGTTTCCAGACTGTGGAATATATGCCAATTTTACAAATACTCTCTGTTCCAAAGTGAGAAGCCACCACATTCATTCTAAAACAAAATTCAACTTATTATTTCAAAATTAATGGTTGTGGAGGAAGTGTTATCAATTCAAGAGTGGGCAGCTATGGCACAGATCACCTAGAACTTTAAATGGTTTTGAAACTATATTTGATTACTTGTGATTATTAGGAAATTAATGTCTAAAAAGGTGGTGAACTGTGAAGGCCTGAAAAGTTTTTTTTAATCCACGTCATTTTCCCTTAAGTTGGGTAGTTTGACCTTTGTCATTAGGTACATTTAAAAATAGGACAAAATTAATTAGCTATGTTTGACCATATTTCAGAGAAGGCAGTTGGAACCTACTCCAGTACTCTTGCCTGGAAAATCCCATGGATGGAGGAGCCTGGTAGGCTGCAGTCCATAGGGTCACTAAGAGTCGGACACGACTGAGCGACTTCAGTTTCACTTTTCACTTTCATGCATTGGAGAAGGAAATGGCAACCCACTCCAGTGTTCTTGCCTGGAGAATCCCAGGGATGGGGGAGCCTGGTGGGCTGCCGTCTATGGGGTCGCACAGAGTCAGACACTACTGAAGTGACTTAGCAGCAGCAGACCATATTTCACCTACAAAATTCATAATATTCAACCTGGTATTTTCTCTATTTCTGTTTGATTCCTGAAGTAAAATAAGGCACCTTTTTTTTTTTCTTTTTTTCTTTTTTGAGGAATCCTTTTAGTTTCAAGATTCATGGGTTGGGGGAGTAGAATTAAAGTAAAAATATCAAAATGTTTTTAATCTCTGACTAATTGTCAAATAAAACTTTAAGTTGACAGCCTACAGGGCCAACAATAACACACATAACTAAGATGCCATGTCATGTTTCTGTTTATCTTTCTAGGTAAACCGCATTTTATGTATTGCCATTTCCTTCTCCAATTTTATGTATTATATATCGGTAAATCTTAAAAATCCTTCCCTCCCAATTATGTTCTGTGACTCATACTGTTCTTCAACAGAATATAACTGTATTAAGCAACAGAAATGCTTTTCCTTTTTAAGACAAAATGTTCCATTTGAAGAGTATACAAGGCTTCAAAAAAGACTAAAGGATATACAGAGAAGACACAATGAATTTCGAAGTTTAATTTTGGTTCCTAATATACCTCCATCAGCATCCATCAATCCTGTTAGTCTTCAGTCATCAACTGTGATTCCAGGCATAGAACTGTCCTTTCCTCCTCACATGCAGGTATGGGCATTTATTTTAGGAGAAAAAAGTTAGATAGATACTTCTGTAAGTTTTATGTGTTTAAATAGTTAAAAACCTAAATCTTTACCAGAAAAATTGCTGAGAGGCATAGTGGATTTGAATCTATCCTTCAATGATGCTGCTAGGAGTAAAGTCTCCTACTGGGCAACTGAAAGGAAGAAACTGATAAAGTCTTTGAGTAGACTGTTGAGTTTGTAGGTCACTCATACAATTCTGATTATTACCAGCATTTATGCACAGGTACTGTACTATGTGCTTTCCGAACAATATTTTATTTAATCCTAATGAAAAATGCTTTGAGGGGAGATATTAGTATTCCCAGTTTGCAGATGAGGAAGCTGAGTCAGAGAGGTGAAGTGACTTGCTCAAGGTCATAACTGAGAGCTGAGTTTCATACCTAGATGTGTCTGTTTCCAAAACTTGAATGAGTTTTACTTTATCAAATCCCTGAGATGTTGAGGGAACCAAATTGATCAGATGACTTTCAGAAGATGAACTGTTAATAAGCAATGACATTTTGTAATGTTGTAAGCAAGGAAGATTTTTAATGTTGTAAGTCCCTGAATTGTACTTCTGATGAAGTGCTTTGTTTATATAATAAACTTCTGTTAAAGTTTTCTTGTTAGAAAGTTGCCACATAAGTACACCTGGGCCCTGCATTACTATTATCTAATATATTCTGTGGTGAACTTTAAACCTAGAGAAGAACAGACTTTGGGTATTGGCTGAAGGCTACAGCCTGAGGCAGGAGAAAAGGGAGGACTAGTTGGTAGTCTAGACCATGCTGGTGTTCTTAGACTGCTAAAATGGTCATCCTTTTCTTGCCACATGTTGCAGACCTGAATAAAAGAGGCACTGAGGCCACTGCCTAACGGTTATTTTTCCACCAGTTTTTCTAACAGCCTTTCTTGCAATGCTTTTTCTGTGCTTTTAAGGAGGAACAGCATCAAAGGGAACTCTCTTTACTTCGCAAAAGACTAGAAGAACTTGAAACAACACAAAGGAAACAACTAGAGGAACTTGGATCTCCTGGGGAATGATTTGCTTGGAGAAAAGGCAGATCCAAAGGGATGAAATCAGTGACTCAGTAAAGCTTGAAGTTTTAATGTATGTGGCATTTCAGATACTTTATTACTGTTTGCCAAAACACTTGAATGTGCCTCAAGAAAAGGTACTAGCTACATGCTGTGTTGCATGAATGTCAGGATTTTAAGGTTATAGTAATGATAAGTGAAGCCCTAAGACAGCTTCAGAGATATTTAGAATATTATTGACAACCCTTGGAGAATGTAAAATAAATGAACAAATAAAAAAGAACTAAATAGGAATCACGTTTTTCAATTATCAATTTTATTTTGTTGAGTTTTTTCAGGGGGGTGGCATTTTGCCTAAATAGGACTATGTTGCATTCCCTCTTCTTTGAGGTGCTTAGCAATCACATGGTCAGAAACGTTTTCTGGTTTACTATGTGTAAAAGTTACAAACCTCTAGTTCTTGAAAAAAGATGACAATCTTAAAACTTAAGATATCTATATATATTACACAACACTACCTTTTCTAAAAGCTGTGTGCACATAATTTATTAAAAGCTTAATAAATATTTTTCTAGTTATATTGTTTTGTGTTTAATTTTGTTTTAACCATACAGTGTAGAAGATCTCACTAATTTTGGCTTCATTGAGTTAGAATTAGTAGAAAATAACAAAGTACAAGTAATTAAATCCTGTGGCTGTATAACAAAACAAGGGCCATTTATTGTAAAATTTGAACCCAGTGGGGTCCCTTTAGAAATAATGTTGGTATTTAACTTTGCCTCCTACTGTTTTGGATCTAACCAAATTGTTATAAATGTTTTATTTCTCTGTGTCCCTAAGTATGCCATCATTTGCTTTTTTATGTAACATCTTTTAAAGGCATTCTGCTGGAATAACTTCATGTCAACAAGGCAAAGCTAAAGTCTGCTGGACTAAGTGGAATGTTCATTATCTAGATGTCATCACATTCAAAATTCCAAGATGACAGTGGTGGCCAGGAGTAAGATTGCATAGCCTTAACATCATTTAGAAGAATTTGAATTCTTTTAAATTCTTTAAACATCATTTACTTACTATATAATATAGCTGCTAATTTACAAAGCATATACAGTGACACTTTGTTCTTGAAAAATAATTTCTCTGGAGCTACTTAGAATGAAAAAATCTATTACTAGAAAATTTGAAGGAAGAAAAAGACAAAAACAGTCCATATTTACATCAAAATGTTTATTTTTGGATATAGACATTTAAAACATTCATCTCCAAGAACTGCTTCAATCAGGTATACAATAAGAAATAGACTTTAAATCCCTAATACAGAAAAAAGTAACAGAATTAGTTTTTAAATGCTGCTGTAGACACTAGTGTTAGAAAAAAGAAAAGTTTATAAATGGTCTTGCACCAAAAAAATATGCAAAGAAACTTGAAAATAGAAATTGTTTGCCATTTGTTTCTCTGGTTGCTGTTTAATATAGACCCAGTGACTGATTGTCTTCAGCACACATCTAATTTGGCCATGTACTGCGTTTGGCTAATGTGATCCAAAATGTGATCTAGATAGTGCTTTTCACTGGAGGATTGACAAACACGCTACATACATTAGTGAATCTTCATACCACCTCAGTGAGGTAGGTTAGAAATATTATACAGAAATTGAGGCACAAAGAGGTAAGTGACTTGCCCAAAGTTCCCAGCAGCACAGTCCCTGGAAAAGGAGGTAAGTCTCCACACAGGATTCATGTGCCAGAGAGCCGGACAGGGACACCCTCATGTAGCATTTACTAAATACTGAGATAAAGCTGTAGCTGATTTGAGATTTCTTAGCATTTCTGTACCCTAAAGAGGGGAAGTCTTTTGGGCAACTCTCCTACCCTTGGGTCTCAACTCTCCAGCTGTTCTCCTATGAATGCCTTCACATCAAGACTGCAGCAGCCTTAGATGGGGACGAGACTTTTCTTATAAAGAACCTCTGTGGTAGGATTTTTGAGGTGTGTCCATTGGAAAGACAGTGGTCAGAAGTGACAGGATTGGGAAGGCGCCTATAGGGCAGTAAATGCTTATCTTCTCTGATCAGTTTGTTGAGGTGTCATCTCTCACTCTTTACCAGAGAGTGAGAAGCAAAAAGAACTGCATTCATTTAAGACAAATGCACTTTTAAATCATGCTATCTCATAGATTGTTGTTGGTAAATGGTTTTAAGGAATGTATGATCAATGTTTTATTTGCTACTTGAAAATTTTCCTTTCCTCAGTCTGGGATTTGGAGCACCAAGGGTAAAGGTGCCACAAAGAAAGTTTAAGAGTTGCCAATTAAACTTTTTACTTCTGGTTTAATAGAAGGAAAACACAGTGGTATTAAAATTGGTCATGAGCAGCAAAAATTCAGGAATAAAAAATCAGCAATAAAAAGATACAATATAACTAGATAGGGAATTCTGTTTTTTAAAAAGGCATGAATAAAACAGGTATTCTTAACTCTTTCTCTTGTGAGGAATACTTTCAAAAAGTACATAGTAAGACTAAGATACCAAGTTGTATACTAATATTTTTCAGGCCACGGGCCTCAAATATATATATATTCATATATAATACTCCAGTGTGAACAGCAATTTCATGAAATGTAAAATGTATTTTTTTAAATCACACACAAGTATTTATAACCACAGGGTTCACCAGAAGTCTAAAGCAAGGAGATAGTAGTATAGAAGTGTAGGATTAGGGGACGGAGTTACTCTTCCATAGACAGTTCTGATCAAAGTTCTTAGAAATAAGCTAATGATTGTTTTTTTTACAATAGCCAACATGTCTACTATTGAATACATTTAATATGGAAAAACAAAATGAAGAAAAGAGAGGTACTTTAAAGTGTTTGGGTAAGATGCTGTCACGTTTAACAAAGCCTACTCCCTCTCCTTGCTTTAGAGCTCTCTGGTGAAATGGAGGTGAGTTTGATGGAGTACAGTCGGTGACCACTGAAAAACACGAGCCCTTTCAACAATGTTGCAACACTGTTAGTTTTTGGTTTAAACACACACATACACACACTCACAAATGCTAAGTGTACACACTACCAAATTCTGCGGTCAGCTTTTCCAGGAGCTACTGGGGAAAGTCTCAATGCTGCAGATCCTCGAGGGTGCCCGCACACCCCCACCTTGTTCCCAGATGACTCATTTCACAGTTTTGTTTTGATCATTAGCAATGTCCCTTGTCTGCAGAGGTGCAGTGTAGTCACAAGTGCTACATAGCTGTAGTTTTCAAACAAAACCACTTATATCATTGTGCTTAAGTGGAGAGTGTAGTTAAACAATACTGACCCTTGCTTACTGGCCCTATGTTCTCTGTAAACAAGGAGGCTGTTCCAAACAACCACTTCAGCTGTATTTACAGAAGGGTTCCCACAGTTCACACACAGGCACAGTGGTTGATAGCGCTTTCTAAAAGCTGTGCATGTGCCTTGGTCTCTTAAAAAAGTGCTCAAAGTGGAACCCACGTGCAAACTTCAGTTCACAACACAGAGTAGCTCAAGCAGCCATTTTGCTCCCAAGTCATCTGAAGAACTTTACCAGATTAAGCCAGGCCCCAGAGTGCTTACATCCACTTGCATTTCTTCTTTTCATCAAATAAGACTTTTACATGCAAGAGTTGTTTCTGAGCTTCTTCCAGCCCTCGTTCTCTTTCTAGTTTATTTAGAATCTGTTGACAATTAGAACAGTTATTTTAGATATTGCGGTTTTAGCATTACAATTCTGTTTTTTTTTGCATTCCTGATGCTGTGAGTGGTAAATCTGTATGAAACAGATGCCAAGATTTTCTTCGATCATTTACATACTCACTTTGCAAGTTGTTTTGCTAAGTCATTATCACAGGATCAACAACACTTCGGCTTAAAATAGAAACTCGCAAGAAATACCGAACTACTTGCTTACAAATATGGGGCCAGAATTCCAAGGCCCTGTTTTATGCATTATGTCACAGCCATTCCAAGCACAGCAAGCATTCCTGGGCAGCCAACATGCAGGCAAGTATTTCTTCTTAAATGCAGCAGGCAGGGGGCATCCTGGTCAGAGATGTCTACCTCCCTTCCCCTCCCCTTCCCTCCCCTCCCAGTGCTTCCCTTCTAACCCCTGACCCCTGGAAAGAGGGATGCTTATCATGTTTAAGGAACTCATTGCCTCTACCCTACCTTAGTGCTTCACTTGATCTTCAAGTAGAAAATGGAATTGGTGAGCTATTCTCACCATTGACATGGATAGCCTGTCCCAGCATGACTGAGTGGGGGGAATCAGGGAAGGGGGAATTAACATATATTTGGAAACAGCGCATCTGATGACTGTGTCTGTGTGAATTCCCAAAGAAAAAAATCCAGATTAAGGAGAATTAATCATAAAGGAGAATGGTTTATTGAAATAGTTGCTTAAGTTAGAAATATACTTTTAACTACTGAATACAGAATCTAGGCGATTTAACAAGCTTAGCCTTCATTTTAGCAGATTACAATCAAGCATAAGCAGGTCCCTTTTATTAGGACCACTACTTACTCATCCAAGTTAACTGTGTCCACAGGCCCCATTAAATCAAATGGCTGGTCCAAAGGTGGGCAGCCACACGCAGGGTCTGGCTTGGTGCCAGGATCCCACATCTCAAGACAGGCTTCCTGGCCTCCCTTTCTGGCCATGTGGGATGCCAGAGCCATCCTGAGACCTACAGGATGCTTTATAACCAAATTCTTGGTGGCTGGTCCATATCTGTTTTTTTAAAAATGTTATTGAAAATCTTACCTCATCAAAATACTTTATGATGTATTTGTAGATTTCTGTCAAGGCCACTTCTTCATTAAATTCATTTTCGTGTTTCTTAAAGAGAGAGAGCCTTGTTGAGAGATTCTGAAATGGCTTAAGCACCCAAATGTAATCTTAGTCCTACTTTCTAGCAATACCTTAGATTCCTGAGTTAAGAATTCTTCCATCTCTGAAGATGACAGTGGAGGCAAATCCCTGATTGCTTTGTAATAAGACTTCACTTCCTCTTTGTAGGTTGGGATATCCTTGGCATAGAGAAGTTTATTAGTTGGTGCTTCCTGAAAAAAAAGCAGCAACCACCAAGAGTTTAAAAAACCATCAGGAAATTATAGCAGTACCAATGTAGCTGAACCCCCACCACTATTACTAATCTTATCTCCTGGTAACAAGGCATCTTCATGCAGTAGGCCTTCATAAATGGTATTGACTGAATGACTGACTGCTATCCAGATAGTTCTGATGAGTCACTGTTATTTTCAGGCAGATTAAATGCTAATATATTCTGCCTTCCTCTCTTAAAAGAACTAAAATTATTATTTTTGCATGATTTTGAGTTACTGTAACAATGGAACTTATTTCAATCATAGTTCGTTACTAATAGTTGTAAAAAGCCTGAATTAAAGCATTTGCTCTCATCCTCACCCACCAGTGAATTTTGGCACTTATAAAAGGTTTGACTGTAGGTCTGATTGAGCCCTTTATATAACCATGAACGTGGTAAGTAATTGGCAACGGCAGATTTTTCTGCTTTTCCCTATTTTATTAGATGATAAAAATCTCAGTGTTACCAAGAAAGAGCATGGTCATTAATATTGGTGGCTCTGAAGTCTTGATTTTGGAAAAATTCCCTGGTAGTTTGAATGTTTTCATGTAATTTTAACTGATGTTAAAATGTAAGGGAAGGTTTTTTTAAGTTATAATTTTGACAGAATTAACATGTCAAAGAAAAATCACAGCCAGTGTAGAAAAGAGACGGAAAAATTTATTCAAACCAGCCTGAGGATTATGACCTAGGAGACAGCCTCTCAGAAAGCTCTGAGGACTGTTCTGAAGAGGTAAGGGGGGTGGGGCCTGCATACATGTGATTTAGGGGAAGGGGGCTGTGCAATCAATAACATACTGCTATTTGTGAGGAACAGATATCTTAATGGTTTTAGTGCATTTCTAAGTATGGGAAGATTCAAGAAACTGAGTTCATGAAATTTTCTCCGGAAAATAACTAACCAAAGGCTAGCCATTTTTTACCTGCGTGCAGACTGCCTCATCCTGATCTTTGGCCTGAATTCCTTTCAGGCTGTGTCATAACAGGTGATGGGCAACATTATTTTGCAATCCCCTCCCTTTCGGACTTAATTTTCACCAATGTTGGGGAGGCATTTCGTGAGCAGGAATGCTCATTCTCGGGTCAGACGAGGATTTCATTGATAGGCCACTCACTGTGCTGTTACTGAACGAGGTAGGCCCTATTAACAGCAGCCAAAAGCCTCTGGACGGCCTGTCTTACTAGACTCTCATGGTCCAGGAAATGGTTCCTTCCTATTGCTTCTACCCACATCTAGAATTACACTATTCCAATAATTGATATTTGGTCAAATTGTTTTAAGTCATCTAGTCACCATTTTTATTGGAGGTTCAGTCATATATTTGGTAATGTACAAAATACAAATAATGTAGGAACATTAATAATTAACATTAATAAAGTATTTAAGCTAAGAGCTTCCATTATGTGCAGCCCAGTATCTTCCCAGGTCATCTGACGAGTCACTATCTTTAAGGGAAATACTATGTTGGCATTGTATATAAAGTTCACCAAAGTTGTATGTACATATACAGTGTGTGGTGGGTCACTGTGACCCCTTACAGGATTGAGAGAGGAATATTATCTTCTAAGGAGTTACACAGCTAGTGCCAGAAGAAGAAAATGTGTCTTTAGAGTTCAGTGGGTACTTCTGCCATGGGAGAGGGCTGATAAATGCATAACGGGGGTGCACACTTCACACTAGAGGGGAGGGAGGAGGCCCAAACAGGTGAAAGTTCTGCCTAAATTTTTCTTGTCCTGAAATATGAATTTTTATTGTATCACTACTCAGGGAAGACAGGTGAGTTAATGGTAGGGGCAGTGCCCTAGTACATTGTTTAATGTATTGATGGCTTGAAGGAGGCCTGGACTGAGAGATTTTTTTCACCTGTCAAGTTTACAAGTTTAAGTAGAACCTACAACTCTTGTGATCATTCACTCAAGTTTTATTTAGCCAGGCACTGTGGGTAGGCACTGAATGTAAGCTTCTTAAGGGCAGGCGCTGACTGGTTTTCAATCTAAGATCAGTAATTAGTAGCAGTGTAGCACAAAGAAAAGGACAGAGAGATGTATGATCATAAGACTTGTAACCTCTCATCATCAATTCCTCATCTAGAAAATGAGGGTAATGGTTAACTGTGTGGTTCTTGTGAGAAGTGAATTATGCCAAGAACATAGTAATCAATAAACAGCCATTTTTAGTATGGATAACTGTTTCTGTGTATTGCACGCTAGGGAGAACTTTACTGGTCAAAATCAGCACATGGGAAATGCATCAGGGTAACATTCAGAGAGTAGGTATATTTAGACTAAATCTGAGTCTAATACAGTTTCTGGTATACATTAGGAAATCACATTTGTTGAATGAATGAGTAGGGGTTAAGTCTGGGAAAACTAAAAGCTGTAGCATAAAAGGTAGGTAGGTGGATTGGGGAAGAAAATGAAGAGGCCAGAAGAGAGACTTGAAGCCCAGTGGGCAAGGGCCACGTGGTGCTGAAGATTGTATCTGGGAGGTAATGGGAAGTATTTACAGTGTTTAAGCAGGAATCTGACAGGATCAGAGTTTTGTTTTAGAAAGATAGCCTGAGACACAGTGAAAGGGGTACCGTAGGAGCCAGGACAGCAGTTGGCAGGGGAGGGACGGAAGTGAGTAGTAACCAACTAGAGACAGAGGTGGGAAGAAGGAGGAGGGGACGATAATGCTGAGGATGTTACCTTGAGAGACTATAGGCAGTGCTGAGAAAATAAAAGTCAAAAACAAGTTTGGTTTCTAGAAATACTGGCGATAGTGAGTCTGGATTTAGACCAGGAGTCTCAGGCGCTTTTAAGATGTCCATCATACTTGATTCCAGGCACGTTGAACATCCTTCCACCAAAGACCCACTGTGCAGCATGAAAAGATTTCTAAACCCATTAGGCACAGATACTGCTCAGTTTATAATGGAGTACTTGGGTTAAGACCGAAACATCTCTTTCAGAGTTTCCTCTGTATTTTTATCTTTTCCTGCCTTATAGACGTTTTTGCTCAGCAAAGGACACCATAAGACAAATGATATTGATTTGATTATAAAATGACAAAATAGAGGTATTTGAAACCTCAGGCAAGATTTACTTCCCCATAAGAAATTTGTTAAATAGATGCTTTTAGGTATATTCAGATGGAATTAACATAGGCAAATTTCAATAATTACATCCTTTGGGTTCATAGTTTAATAGAATCTATATTAGCGTCTACATAAGATTCTTCTAGGAAACAAAAGCTAAAGGTTTTAACTTAGATTAAAAATAGAAATAAATGAACAATTTTATAGAAAAGCAGGTGTTCAGTGACCATCATTTACTTTTTCTTCTTAGCTGATGTCGTGTTACTTGAATGTTTACAAGGAAGACAGTGCTTCAGACTCACACAAACACGTACAGGAAATCCTAAAGCTGGGCCTTACCTTCCCAAGTTGCTGCTCTGTGAGGGAAAACGCGTCCATGAATGCCTGGGCGATCACTGACAGACAGCCATCTATGTGTGGTGTCTTCTTAATGTCAAAGACAAACTGAGGGTTCTTCAGGATGTTCACCCAGAAGCGAAGAGGAAGGCTGTTCCGAGAGAGAGACAGACCTCTTTTCAAGTACAGCCTTTCATGTGAGGCAGACGCTGTGTTTATCACAGTTTGTAAATGGGTGTTTTTGTCCTTGTTACTGAAGTATGCAAGTCTGCCTTGCCAAACATACCAAGCAACAGATGGCAGAGTCACTCAGAACAAGAAAGGGTTAAACTATCAGAGTTCCTGAAAGGGAGGCCTGGAGAAGTCTGAAACTGGCCACTGACAAAACAAGAATTTTCTCCACAAATTTGTCAATTATATCAGATTATGGTTACCAGTGAGAACATCTCATCAGACCTCTTCTCACCCCCTCTAAGTGCTACGCCCTGGCCTAAGCCACCAACATCTCTCACCAGGATTATTTCCCGCCAGCTCCCAACAGTAAATTCTGCCACAAGGGCCAGCAACCCTCTTAACACAGAATCAGGTCCTCGTCTCTCCACTGCAGCTCTCCATCCCTCTGGAGAAAGCCCTGCATGATCTAGGCCTGGCACTCATCTACTGCACTTCACCTTACTCACCCCAGCTCTACCAGCCTCCTCGCTTCTCCTCACACGCACCAGGCAAGCTTGTGCTTCAGGACTTCGTCCGTCCCTGAAACTGTCTTGCCCCAGACAGTCTCAGGGTTTATGCCTCTTTTCAAGACCTGACTCAAATATCTCCACTAGGCCTCTGACCACCCTGTCCTGTTAGTCTGTTTTTTTCCTCATTCTCTGCATTAATATTGCCTTCTAACATACAATTTACCTATTAAAATACACGCTCTATGAGAACATTAATTTCCATCTCTTACCTTCAATGCCTAACAGTACCTGATACATAGTTGCTACTCAAATATTTGGATATGATCTTGGGAGTCACTCAGAGCCCTCTGGCCTAGCTACCTCCCTCCATCAGAGGGGCAGGTGGGCCTTTCAGTGGCTCTGCTGTCCTGACTAGTGCCCCTGTTCACACGCTACAGTCTTCCCAGTGAGATGGTAGCCTGCAGTGCCCAAGCCTGATGTGGGAGTGGCAGGGCCTAGGAAGCCAAGGCTAGAACAAAGTGGGAAGGGAGCCACAGTAGACAGGTAACGTAGGCCTGGAGCTTTTAATACTTATTTAAAATGATCTGCTGCTGCTCCTGCTGCTAAGTCACTTCAGTCATGTCCGACTCTGTGCGACCCCAGAGACATTTTCCAAGCAAGAGTACTGGAGTGGGGTGCCATCGCCTTCTCCGTTAAAATGATCTGGCTAATCTCAGTGCTTAGAAGGGCTGGAGCTTGCACTGAGAAGTTCTGTTACATAATAACTGAGTCTCATTCAGCACAAAGTATTTGAATGAGAGGTGATGAGCTGTGTTTCTTTAGTGAGGAGAAATTTTAATTTGGATACCTTGCCTCAGCTCGGAGAAGATGATGGCACCCCCCTCCAGTACTCTTGCCTGGAAAATCCCATGGACGGAGGAGCCTGGAAGGCTGCAGTCCATGGGGTCACTGAGGGTCAGACATGACTGTGTGACTTCCCTTTCACTTTTCACTTTCATGCATGGGAGAAGGAAACGGCAACCCACTCCAGTGTTCTTGCCTGGAGAATCCCAGGGACGGGGCAGCCTGGTGGGCTGCCGTCTATGGGGTCACAAAGAGTCGGATACGACTGAAGTGACTTAGCAGCAGTAGCAGCAGCATGGGATTTGACCAAACAAAAGCAGAAACTTATACAACAGACAGCTTGGAAATTGCTAAGTGATGAATCCTCTGAGGGACAAATTTAAGACTCTTCTCTAATTGAAAAGTGTATGATAAAACCACAAAATATTAATTTCTCATCATTTACTGGTCAAGCTAAACTTGTTTAAAGATAATAAAAATAATAGAGTTTGTTTACTTTGCCCTAAAGAATAGGATTCTCAGCACAGGAATCATTTTTATTCAAAAAACAGTACCTACCAGTAAGAAACTGCTTTGACATGATAGCTTGCCAAGCCAAAAAATTGAAATATAGGGATAATCCTTCTGTAACTATCCATGCCCTTCTTTTAGTTAAGATTCTGTCCCAGATTCTTAAAGTCGGTAATCACCTATTGTTGTTCTCACCTGTTTGTTTTCCAAATATGTACAACATCAGGATCTGTGATTTTTTTGTTTTCAGCCTGGGCATCCAAAAAGTCAAAAAAGTATTTTATAGCAAACGGGGCTCTGCTGTTGGGTAAACTCCAAATGCTTCTAAAAAGTTTTTCAAGCACTGAGTGAATTGCCACCTGAAAGATAGAACACATCAGACTTGGAAGATTAAAGAGAAAATAGGATAGAGGTTTTTGAAAACATGATGAAAAATGAAATCCAAGTTCAGAGATAATGATGAACAAAACAGAAAAGCTGAACAGAAAGTATGTACAGTTGTCAAATGAGGCCAGCACTCAGTGTTTAAGACAAAGGTCCTGAAAATCCATGCCCAGGTTTAGATTGGGTGCATAAGCTTCTTGCTGATAATGACATTATTTAGGCAACAGTCCCTGTCTTTGAAACTGCTAGTAGTTGAAATGTCAGTTATAGGGCTGTATTCACAAACCAAGAAGCCCCGATGTTTGGCTTTTATTAGTTATGTTCAGCTTGGAAAAACTCAAATGATGTTGCTTGGTTCCCAGAATTTTTCCTGTTGCATGTATTTCCTTCATAGGGTTTTATTGTGTACTTTCCAGAGCATCTGACTGTTTTATAAAAAACAAATAGAGTTCTGTGGGACAGATGAGAAAAGCCAAGAGATTCTGGCTGTCCTCTACCCACCAAACAAATTTAGTAGATTTGTTTAAGCTCCACGCAGACATCTGAAGACGCATGCCCAGTGGAAGACTAGGGCCAGGTGTAGATAACAGCACTTACAGGATCACTACAGACTTCTGTTTAATCCCACTAAGAACTAGATAAAGGAAAATTTGCTCTCAATTTGGTATTCCTATTCCACTGGCTTTTAAAACATCTGACACTTGTATATATGAACAGAATTCTTAATTTTAAAGTGACCACCCCCTCTTCATTTTATTTGCAATTTAAAGAGGGAGTTTTATTGCTCATCTATAGTAACAAGTAAACAAAAAGGAACAATTATGCCGTCAACCTAAAAAATAACAGTGCAGTGGTGGGTGAGGGGCTTGGGGACAACATTAAATCCCTGACTGACGATGCTGTGGTAGACATTTGTAAAGTGCTTTATCTTTGCAGTTTGTGAGGGAGAAGAAGAAGGGGGTAGGAAGTGTTTACAATTTAAACTTTAATTTTGCTCTGCTAGAAGGCACAAGGGATTTGTAACATTTTCACACTTCAGTGGAAATTAAGTCAAACACATCATACACCCCCAAGGTAGCCGTAAAAGCGCTCCCAGAATGGTAAGTGTACCTTGGTCGACAGCAGCTTTGTCAGATACATTTCTTTCACTTTGAACTTGTGCTTCCCTCGATGTCTCTTTCCCTGCACATCTTGGAATGCTTCCGAATCTGGTAAAATCTAGAGAAGACAGAGCAGAAGCAGCGTTACCCAAGGAGACGCGCTGCGCTGCAGAAGGCATCCAATTCAGCGGGAGCACAAGCAAGCCTGGACTCACCAAGTGGCAGTGATCTTCCGTGTATTCCACATCTGAACGCCACGGAAAGAGGGAGAGAAACAGTGCATTAAAAAAAACAGCCACGGGCTAACTGGCTTCCCCACTCGTGTTATAAACAGAATGGGTTCCTTGAGCCCTCCCACCCGAGCTTTTCATAGCGACCTTCCGCGCCCTGCCCCCAGCCTCGCCTGGCTGCGTCTTAAGACCTTAGGAACAGCGTGAAGACAGGACAGGCCAGGGGCTGGAGTTGTTCCTGAAGTGTTGCAGCAGAGGCTGAACCATCACTTGGCGGTGGGGTAGGAGAGGTTCAGTTCTCATTCATTTACCAAATAGAGCTGGAGCACCTACACTGTGCCAAGGGCTACTAGGCAGACAACAATGAGTAAGACCTAGCTCTCACCTAAAGGAATTCACATCCTAGCCACTGAGAGACTCCTCCTAATCACACAGTCAGCTGTTTAATTTATTTGTGATAAGGATTGTGGAGAATTATATGCTATTATAATATAGCTAGGAAAGTATCTAACAAGGCACAGACCTAATCAGTGAGGTTCTCTGAGGAGGGATGTTGGAGCTGGACCTAAATGAACGGATAGCGAGCAGGACCAGATGGGGAGGAGGGTGGGTGCAAAAGCCCTGAGGTGGAAAGGAAGGTGACCTCTTCTAGGATCGGAGAGAAGGGCAGCAAGGCGGGGTCATAGAGTGAGTGATGGAGCAGCACAAAGCAGGCAGTCAGGAGAATTGTGGCTGAAAAGGAACTGGCAAATGCAGGGAGAGGAGGAAGCAGGCAGTTGGGCTTTGTTTTGAAGACGAGAAAGACTAGAACACCTTAAAATGCTGGTGGAAAACTATAGTAGTGGGGATGCAAAGCCCAGGTGGGAAACGGGATCTGGCTGGGAGGAAGGTCTGGGGAGCCAGGAGGAGGGACTGGCCGCACAGGGAGGGACACAGGGTGGGCGGTGCTGGCTATTGAAGGCATTCTGATCTCCTCTCTGTGAGGTACTGAGTGAAGCCATCTGCTGACAGGGAAGCCTGTGGGGATCAGAGGAGAGGATGTGGGATCACGGAGAACGGTCAGCTGTCTGGAGAAGCACAAAGGGGAACAGGGTACGTGGAGGGTCCGGATCCAGATGGGAATTTACAGCAACTGAGCTGTGCTGTCGCAGGCCTCTCCCACGTGGTGGCCCAGCCTGAGGTTCAGGAAGAGGGAGCAGTTGGGTTCACCAGGGGACTGGCTGGGATGTTCAGAGTGGGTGATGAAAGGACAGAGGGACAAGGGTTTTGTAGAGTAAGGAGAGACTGGACTGGGAGGAAGCAGAGGCACTGACCACCTTTAAGGCCCATGAAGTGATCCAAATGCAAGATCTCTAAATAACAAGCTCTCAAAAGACTATAGTCTTTGAAGCCTAAAATACATAGCTCCTCCACTTATTACAGCATAAAGACACCACCCCCCACCCCCTCCCCCAGACCAGAAGGACAGCCGCCCACTGCAAGATGGCTTCTCTCAATATAGCTTGACTTGGGATAGATGGAGGCTTGGGAAGTGGGGACGTCCTACAACCTACCAAGGGGTGTCCTCCAACCTTCCCGGTCATCCTATCCATTTCGTTGGGAGCCCTGCATTCCTCGTTTGCACTCACCAGTTGTTGGGTCCTATCAGGCTGCTCCTACCACGGAATCCGGGAATAGGGAAGCCCCACCTCCAGCTGTGCATGTGTGAGCAGGCCCTGTTGGTGAGGCCCAGGACCCTTCTGAGGGCCGAGGAGGACTGACTGTCTTGGCCTGGATATAATTTCTCTAGAGAGAAGCCCGGGATAGACCTCAGGATTTTCTCAAGGCACTGTCACAGGCTATCAGGGACACAGAAGAGAGTTTAGAGACTGGCCAATTAACTTTGCCCACAAAGCTCCCTCTGTCCTTGGTCCATCAATAGGAGCTTTGGACTAAGTGAGTTATCTTGTTTGTTCAGAGCTTGCAGGGCTGTGTGCTAATCTGCAGGCTTCCCTCAGTTTGCCAGAGGGGTCCCCTCTGTCAGCCCCCATCCTACTCAGGAGTTGGGAAAGAGCTGCAATGGCTGATTCTGCCCCGTCTTTAGGGGTGGCTAATGATAGCAGCTTCCTTAGTCACGGCAACCACTGTTCACCGTTTCCTGTCCCCCTTTGCAGAGCTCGCATTCTTAGGACCAGAAGTGGAGCAAAATGGCTTTTCTCCAATCAGGGAATTACACAGCAACAGCTCAGTCTTGTCTTTGTGACAGGACATCTGAGAGGCAAAAAGCAATACTTCACAGACTGAGAACAAAAGGTTAACATGACTTTGGTTACCTGAAGTAAAATTTGCTATCTTCTTAAAGACTTTTATAGTGGATCCATTAGATATCTGAAAGCAAAGATAAAAAATAGATGAATTTTCAAAATTTAATGTATTTCTCAACTTCACTCAGGAATTAGATGGCTGGATGGATCTTACATTCTCTCACTTATTCAATCAAATATTTATTTAAGAATTCCTACGTTCTGAGCATTGCAGGCTGGGGCTATAGTGATGAGCAAGAAGACACTGTTTCTGCCCTCAAGGAGCTTGTGGTTTTGTGAAGGAGGCAGGCAAGGGGAGGAGTCAATTGTGTTGGGGGGCACCCCAGCCTCTTGGGAGTAGGGACTGTTTAGACCACTTTCTTTTTTTGAAGGTGGGGGGAGGTCCTACTATATAAAGAAATGCTGAAACAAGTTTTCAAAAACTGGCCTATAAAGCTGGTGGCTACCCTATGACAGCAATTTCACATTGAGGTATACACATGTGCATATACTGAAGGTAAACTTTGTAAGTGCCCCATACTGGCATTTACAACCCCAATATCCATCAACAGTAGAATGAGTAAAGAGTTTGGGGCATATTCATATAACAGGTTACGATAAGACAGTAACAGTGAGCAAATCACTGCTCCATGCCACATGGATGAGCCTCACAGTGATGCTGGTGAACCAAAATCCTGACAGAATGGAATGCATACCGTGTGGCTCCATTCACATTTAGCTTAAAAAAAAAAAAAAAGAAAAGAAAAACAAAAAACCCAGTCAAAACTAAGATGTAAATGTTTGGAGAAGAGAAAGTGGTGATTAGGCGAGTCCATAAGGGGGCATCTGTGGGGCCCATAACACTCTACTTCTTGATCTGAGTGGTAGTTGTGAGATAGGCTCACTTTGTGATAATCCATCCAGTAGGACACTTATTTGTTCTTTTTTTTTTTTTTGCAGGTCTTTTATCTTGTTAAAAGAAGCTTGTAAAAATCGTAAAATTACATACACTTTTAAATAAAAACTTTAAAATTTAAACATGACTTATCCAAAACCAATACAGAATTGTAAAGTAAAAATTAAAAATAAATAAATAAATTAAAAAAAAATTAAAAAAAAAAAAAAAAAATTTAAACATGACTTATAGAAATGTTCTTGTATGAAGTGTACAGCTCAAGAACATTCACCTCAGTATACACCCGTGTAGCCACCACCCACATCAAGATATAAAATATTTCAAGGTTCCAAGAAGTACCCCTATTATGCTTCTCAACCAATAACCACCCCATCCTCATCCAGGGGTAATCAGTTTTCTGACTTCCATCACCACTGATTAGTTCTATCTGTTCTTGAACTTCATGTACATGGAATCATTCTGCATACACTTGTGTCTAGCTTCTTAGGGTCCATATAAAGTCTATCACGTTTATATTTATCTGCATCGGTGCAGCTACCAGCAGTTTGTCCTTTTAAAAGAATTATTCTAGGGAATGAATACACTACAAAAAAATTGCCATACAGTAAAAGGAAAGAAGTGTTGACACATGCTACAACATGAATGGGTCTCAAAAACATGGTTAAGTGAAGGAAGTCAGTCACAAAAGATCATGTATTACACAATCATAATTTATCCAGAATAGGCACATTTATACAAACAGAAGGTAGATTACTAGTTGCCTTTGGAGGAATGAAGAGTGACTCTTAATGAGTTCAAGGTTTCTATTTGAAGTAATGAAAATGTTTTAAAATTAGACTGCGGTGACGATTGCACAACTCCACAAATGTTCCCAAGAACCCACTGAACCACTTTCACTTTGAAAAGGTGACCTTTAAGATATACAGATTATATCCCAACACAGCTGTTTTTAAAAACTGTCATGGATTTTAAATGTACGCATTTGACAAATGCTTTCACCATACTGATGTGATTTCAACCCCAATGTGTAGCCTCTTTTGGAAATAACGTCAAGAGTTCTGAGGGATGAGAACCTTTGGGGACCATGGAACTTTAATGTAACCCTTCCCTACTCTTAACCAGAGGAAGAAGGGCCCATCAGGCCAAGGGGGCCTAGATGGTAAGAGAAAGAGGGCAGGCTTTGCTTGCTGGAGGAGTAAATTGTTCTGAGGGGCTGGTCCACAGAAATGCTAGACAAAGGGGCCATGGAGAAGTGACAGGGCGGGGATGCACAAATCCTCACCTTTATTCTGGGATGTGACTGGAGGGTTAACCCTGTTATTTCTGAACACTGTCTGAAGTGATTTTCCCCTCCACTTGAAAGCTCTAAGGCTTTTCTGAATTCTACTATTAATTTGGACCTGGCCTCCATTTGGGAAAAAAAGTAAAAACTTAGACTGTCTTTGGCCTGTGGCAAGTTGGTTATCAGAATATACAAACCGGCTCAGCAAACACCAAAGGATTAAAGCCTAATCTCTTGCAGGTTGTCCCTGAAGGAGAAGGAACACGAGCGAGAGCCAGCCCTGGAGGAGGCCCCTCAGCACAGGGTCCAGCCAGTCACTGAGTCTAGGCCAGAAGCCTCCACCTACTGGTGCTCCCGACATCCTGTGGGGGAAGGGGGCCCTGGGCAGGGCTGGTGGGGGCCTTCTGGCCTCTGCAAAGTGTCTTGTGCATGGATTCTAAACTCGTACTGAGCTCCTGGACTCTGCCGCTATTACCAAACATTCTCTCCTTTCCCCTTGAGCCATTCATTGTTTTCTAGCTGATTTTTCAATTCTCCTCCATTTTTGATGCAATTAAAGTCAACGCTCTGTGCAGGCACCCCCTTAGCAATACTCAGACACTGAGTTTATGAGGATGTCTGAACATCATTACAAAATCCCTCCCCATGCAGAGCTGGATATGCTCTGTTTCTAAGCCAATAAACACCTTTGTTATAAAAGGAAGCTGGTGATTCATTCTGGGTAATTGTCAAAGAATGAATCCCAAATGGATCCCGTTGTGTGTTGAGCCAATACTCTGCTACTGTCAGATGCTTTGTTTTGCCAAAAGCGAGCACCCTTACTCTATAATCACAAACACCACGGATGGGCTTTCCGATAAGGAGCACAGCCAAAAAGTTCAAATGTCTTTTCGAGAGCTGGCAATGACTTGCTGCTGGCGCGGTGCTCAGGCATTAAGACAGCGCAGACGCAGCTTGTACCGGGGAGATTTTACTCTGAAATTATCTCCTGAGAGCAAGTGTAAAAGCATTTTATTAGCGGATGAGTTGTGTGTGTGTGTGAGCGTGTATGTGTGCGAGGGTATGTCTAACTTTCACAGCTGCTCTAGGGCTGGCACGTTTTTCCTTCCACGTGACACGTTAACACTGTTATAAAGACAGAAAACTAGTTTAGTTACAGATGTTGTTGCGGGGGGAGGGGGATGGGTGGTGGTGGTAAAGGGTTCCATTCTCTGTTTTGCAGAAAAGTCAGCTGCTGCCGAGTGAAGGACAGAAATGCCATTTTGAAAAGTGCCACAGAATCCAAGGTGTTAAATATATGATGCTGTTTGTTCCATCTAAGGAGCTCCAAAAGCTTTCCTAGTGGCTCGTTAATCCTCCCATACTCCTGTGAGGCTGGGAGCATCCTGTGGGCCCCTACTTTAGGAATGGAAACCAAATTAAATCAAAGATTAATGTCACTAGATGGATCTGTGGAAGGAATGTTTCTCCAGCCCAGAGCAGAGTTGGTACACACAGCAATTTCACATTAAATTCCTTCCAGTCTCATGGTGCTCCAAGATTCAAAATGACGTCAAAGTCACACCCCTCCAATGAAGGTAGCTGGCCCTCACTGGAATGAGGCAAAGATGACTGCAGACTTTTCTACCATCGGAATTAGGAGCTGAGACCACACAGGGAGAGATGGACCCATATCATCAATTTAAAGTTGCTTCAGGACTTCCCTGGCAGTCCATTATGACAAATCCACCAGCCAGTGCAGGGGACATGGGTTTAACCCCTGGTCTGGGAAGATCCCAAGTGCCACAAATACTGAGCCCATATTCTAAACCCCACAAGTCATAACTACTGAGCCTGTGTGCTTCAACTGCTGAAGCCCGTGCACCTAGAGCCTGTGCTCGCAACAGAAGCCACGCAGTGAGAAGCCCACGCACCACAGTGAAGAGCAGTCCCTGCTCGCTGCACCTAGAGAAAGTCTGCACAGAAACGAAGACCCAGCTGAGCCAAAACACAGAAACAAATAACCAACTCTAAGGTACACTGAACTAAAGCTCATCAAATGGGGACTACTCACTAAATGGGGACTAGTCCGTCTAGTCAAAGCTATGGTTTTTCCAGTGGTCATGTATGGATGTGAGAGTTGGACCATGAAGAAGGCTGAGCGCCAAAGAACTGATGCTTTTGAACTGTGGTGTTGGAGAAGACTCTTGAGAGTCCCTTGGACTGCAAGGAGATCCAACCAGTCCATCCTAAAGATCAGTCCTCAGTGTTCACCGGAAGGACTGATGTTGAAGCTGAAACTCCAATCCTTTGGCCACCTGATGCAAAGAACTGACTCAGGGAAAAGACCCTGATGCTGGGAAAGATTGAAGGCAGGAGGAAAAGGGAACGACAGAGGATGAGATGGTTGGATGGCATTACCGACGCGATGGACATGAGTTTGAGCAGCTCTGAGAGTTGGTGATGGACAGGGAGGCCTGGTGTGCTGCAGTCCATGGGGTCACAAAGAGTCGGACACAACTGAGCGACTGAACTGGACTGAGTTACTAAAGAACACCTTTTAAAAAATAAAATGAGGTTGCTTCTGGAATAAACAAAAGCAACACACCCTCACATTGTAAGTGAAGGTGTTTTCTTTGTGGTAAAATACTGTCTTAATGCCACAAGTTGATGATTATACCATAAAAACAGATTTTCTAAAAATATAAGGTTGAACTTATACTTAACCTGATGAGACTGCCATTTTGTAAATAAAAAATGGTCAAATGTTGGCAATTTCTTTTTTTTTTTTTAATGTCTTTTTTTTTTGGCCACACTGCAAGGCATGTGGGATCTTAGTTCCCCGACCAGGGATCTAACTTGTGTTCCCTACACTGGAGGCATGAGGTCTTAACCACTGGTTGTTGTTGTTGTTTAGTTGCTTAGTCGTGTCTGACTCTGCGATCCCATGAACTGCAGCGTGCCAGGCTTCCCTGTCCTTCGCTATCTCCTGGAGTTTGCTCAAATTCATGTCTGTTGACCTGCTGATGCTATCTAACCATCTCATCCTCTGCTGCCCCCTTCTCCTTTTGCCTTAACCACCAGGTCGCCAGGGGAGGCTGAAATAGTGTCAATTTCAAATGGCTAGCCCAAGAGGAAAGCTGGAACTTTAGCCTAAGAATTTTATGGAAAATTATGAGTAGAGTCTGAACCACCATGACATTTTCTCCTTAAGTCTAAAAACACAATAGTCACTACAAAGCTCCATGTGGAAACCCTTACTGGCATCTCTCATTTCTAAAATGGTATTTTGTGACAACAGAATCCTATTCAACTAATGTTGTCCCAGCAACCATTCATCAATACTGCTCTCCCCGCCTTCCCCTCAGCTCTTCTGACACCCCAAGGCTGGAGGCAGACAAAAAAGGAATCTATTTTCTTTCTCAGAGCCCAAGTGATAACCTTGCTCAGTCTTTCTGGAGAGGCGGCTCAGGGCTCAGCAGAGCATCTGGAAGGGGCCATTACAACATTCTCAACAGACACATCAAATCCCCCAAGATGCTCCCGCCACCCTGGACAGAGCTCTGGAGGGTTCCTGAAACTAGTGATGATGAACAACACAGCTCCAGCTTCTTTCTGGTGTGCTTGGAATCAGCCCTGGGCCAGACACAAAGCTGCTTTGAGGACGGCTGGAACCCCGAGCTAGTCAAGGAGGGAGCCCGGGCTCTACCAGTGAGCATGCAGTGAGGAACCTAAGCTCCCCAGGCTTTTGTTGCACTGGAGTTGTCAGCCCTTGGATACCTGAAAGAGGCTTCCCTCTGATGAAGGTAAACTTCTGTTGCCTTCAAGGCGTATTGGCCTTAAAGGATGTCAAAGAAGGATCAGATGTAAGGAAGCATTCTGATAAACTCACAGACGTGAGATTCAGCGTAAGATCTGAAGAGAAGTTGCCCTTTTGAATTTGACATCAGAGAAGATGACTACCAGAATTTCTCCTAAGCTCTCCAGCCAGGCTGCTTCAGAGGCTAGGAGTGTGGGCTCTGAGCAAGGTGACCCCTCTGGCACTGAGCAGAGGCACAGTCTCTGTGCAATCCCTTTTTCATCTGCTTCTAGCCTTGGGGCATCAGTGAGGAGAGCTATGGGAGTGTGGCCAAGTGTCTTAGCCTCCCTGGGCCTCAGGATGAGAATCATGACAGTGTCTACCTCACCGGGCTACAAAGAGCACGAAGCAGTCACTGTTCGTGAAAGCTCCTAGGACAGTGCCCAGCACACTAAGAGCTCTCCGTTTTTCTGGTAAATAAGCATCTAAAGTCATCCGTGCCGTAAGAGACCCTTAGAGCCAGTCCAAAGATGCAGTCCACAGTCGGTCACAGACGGCACACCTGACTGGAAAGACCACTGACCTCGGGGAGGTTCCTCTGAACAATAAATGTCATGAGCATGACAACTCTGGTGTGAGCAGTGACCACTTGAGCACTGGCACGCTCCCATTAGGAGGAACATTCTTCAGCAACACGTTGGTTAAACATCTCTTCTGCCCTCAAAACCTCACAGCTCAGAATGAGAGGTGTGATTTGTAGAGCACACTTCCTGCTGGACACAACACCTGCCCTGCAAACTTGATGCCACCCAATGGCTGGATGTGGGTGCAGTGAGAGGTCACACGGCAGGGGCGGGGGCAGCTACAGAAAGCCTGGACCAGGAGAGACCATCCTGCCACAGTTACACGGGACCAGCCGCCCACACCCTCTATAGCCTCACACAGACATGCGCGTTGGCTCCAGAGCACAGCACAGCCCCCTTCACAGTAAACACACACAGTGGGCAATAGTGAAGCAGGCATTCGGGAGGGTTTAATTATAGGCGAGAAGATGCCTCTGGCTTAATGGGTTTGTAAGGGCATCTCTCTACCCCTTGTCTGCACAGGACTGAATGAGACGAGCAGAAGTTCCTCCTCTTTCTGATAGAGAATGAGGGTGATAAAAGCACCTTGGTCACAGGTTGTGTGAACATCAATCACGTCTATGCCCTCCAGCAGTGCTGGGCACCGGCTGCCACTGTCGTCAGTTGCTTCCACAGTTGTGCAAAGCAACTGTGCTGACCCCCAGGGTGGGCCAGGATGCCATTCTGCTGGTGATAGGGCAGTGCTGGTAATTTGGGGCTCTGGAGGCTGCATCGGACCCATGAGAGGCTATGTTCTCGCTGCTCCTTCATGTCCCTTCGAGAAATTGGTTCTTCAAGTACACGGACAGTAAATCATTCGGAGGAGACCAGCTACAATCTATTCGCCCTGAGGACAGAACAAGGCGAGAGAAGAAACGGGCTCACACTCCAGCAGCAGGGACTTTGTTTAGATAGGAGGAGGAACTGGCCTTCACTAAAGATTAACTTGAAAACCTCACTAATTTGGGCTAATTGGAGGGAGGTGAATCTGAATCACTTAAGACTCCAAGTGAGATCCTATTTTTAAATGAAATATAGTTTTTCGCTTTCAAGCACTTACAGTGACTCAAATGAGAGCGCTTTAGTAAATGAATAAGAGTGATAATTAGCGCCCTGTCTCTTTGGAGGGAAATGTAAGTGTTCCAGGAGAAAATTTTTCTTTAATGAAAGGGCAAAAGGAAGCTTCAGCTCAGCCCTGTCAAATGGTTCCAAATTTTGACTGTGCTGTAAAGCAGGTGTAGATTTAGGAGGCTGGATATGTGATAGTCTCTGAAAACCAGGGCATGTGTGATGGTCCAGGTACAGAGGGCACGGGGCCGTTGACCTCCCCAGTTTCCTTCAAGCTCTCTGCGTTTATTTGCCTTACGGCTTAGTTCTTTAAACACAAGGAGAATCCTTTAAGCCCTTGTGTCCTAGTCTTGTCATTTATTACCACCATGTGGCAACGCTAGGGTATGAGGCCAATAAATCATTGGGACGGGAAGTGACTACAGGCCAGATTAATTTCATTATCATCCTTAAGCAGATCGGTGTCTAGCACGGCCGGTGTCTGCAGTGAAGACTGATGTCCCCTCTCTCCTGACAGTCCTCCCCTTGCCTTGCAGACAGCGGTCATGGATCTCCCCTGTCCCTGCTGGAGTGTCTTGTCCTGCCTTTCCCTGTTAATGCCAGTGAGTGGCCACACCCTCTTCCTTTGGGGCCCACTCCATGCCACACGGTGGCCAGGGGACGCTGAGAAGCCTGACCAGGGTGGGCCAGCCCTCCCTGTACAGCTGAGCAAGGCGAGCACGTGGGTCAAGACCCCAAAGGAGGGCATTTGTGGCTGTGTCTCTGCCAAACTCGCCCAGACAAGCCCACCACCCAGAACCTGGAGGAGGCGGCAGCGGCCAGGTGCAGCTCCCAAACGCAGACTGAAGGCGGAGTAAGCCTGATTCTAATTTTCCCAGCCCTAGATTTCCTCCGGAGCAGCACTTCTCCAAATGTGGCCCACCGACAGGAATAGGTACTTGCAGAAAGTTCCTTGAGCTTTATAGAGTTTTTAAAAACTCGAAAGGCACTGCAGCTTTTGGCAAGATGATACCAAGGTTGGAAAGTCTAAGATGCAGGAGGGCGAGGACGGGAACAGACTGTTAACCTGGCACATTCTCTGCGGGGCACCCTCCAGCAAAGGCTGCAGGGGCAACACCGACCCAGGGATTACCCAGAGCAACAATTTCTCACCCGGCTCTGAGACACACTCAGCCCAAGAGCCCAAGGCTGAGGGGGTCTTCTGCTCCCGGTGGCTGTCCAGGAAACCTTGGCAAGGACTGGTCTCAGATTCTGTCTGGTTGAGGGGAGTGCCCGCCTCAAAGGCCTTCTTGGTGCAGACACGTCTCCATGGGATTTCAGCCCTGAAAGACGGGGCGCTACTCTCCAAGGGCCTGGGAAGCTGCTCTCCTGCTTCTCCAGCTCCGCAAGGGCATCTGTGCATCTACGCAGACATCCTCATGCCTTCCTGACCCCTCCCCCCCTAGTATCTCTCCCACCCACACAGCTCACGGTGTGCACCTTCAGCCCATCTCTGAATTCATCTGCTTGCCTCATTTTCCAGAGCCACAGTGTCATTCCTAGTCAACATCGTTCCTTACCTGAAATCCTTTGAAGAGCCTGCCTGTTGGCACCTCCTACATCCATGCTCCACACACAGCCACAGTCATTTCCTGAGACACAAATTTCTCCTGCTTAAGCTCCTCCAATGGTGTCCCACTGTGCTGGGCATAACAGCCAGACTCTGGACGAAGCCGCGGGGCCTGCACGGTCTGCACTTCCCTGCTCCCCTCCCTCCCACTTCTCCAGCTTTCTACTGTGAGAAGCCATCCTGTACTGGTTAAGCCATGGGCCCTAAAGCCCAACGATTCGCGTCCCAACTGCTCTCTGCCACTGACTGGCTACCGACTAGCTCACACTTCCCTGAGCCTCAGTGTACTCATCTATAAAGCGGGTTAGTAATAGTCCCTACCTCATAGGATTGCTATGGATAGAATTTGCAGAAATAAAGGGAAAGGCTGAGACCAGCAACTGGCACAGGAGAGGAGGTCTACACACACTGGCTGTTACTGGCTCTCACTGCCACCTGTGCCCCTCTCCAGTTCTAGCTAGTCTAAAAGTCTTTCTGCGGAAGAGCAAGCATGCGCCCCTTCCCTGTTGGGAATGTCGGCCTGGTTAAAGTTCTCACTCTTCAGGTCTCAGATGAGTCACTGCTTCCTCCAGGAAGCCTTCCTGGATGCTCTGAGTCATAGCACTATTAAACTGTAAGATGTTGCCTCACGACTTGGCTCCTTTTTCCTTTCCACCCCCAACCCTGGTCCCAGGGCTGTAGGCTCTCTGAGGTCAGGGACCTAGTCTTTGTTCCACTCGCATGCCTTCCCAGCTCTTACTTAGCACAGAGTGGATATTCAACAAAGATTCGGGTAATTTACTGAATGACTCCCAGGATCCCGTGGTGTTCAGGAATCTCCCCTGCCTCCCCTCTTTGGTTCTGAGCATGCTTCTCTGGCACTCAGCTCTCTGCTGGGTCACATGTTCCCGTCACCCACCTCAACCCTCACCCAGTAAGTGGGTCAGAGGCCAAGGAGGTATCACTGAATATTCAAACAAAGAGGAAACATAAAACGTCTTCAGAAACAAAGGACGCTACACAGAGGTCACCAGGTCAGTAATGAACAGTGGTGCATCTTAGAACTCCCATAGCTTTGCTCAGTGTCAAGCTCAACAACGCCTCTTCCACTGAACAGGCCGGAGCATCTGGTAAAGGTGAAGTTTCTGACCTAAACCACAGGATAGAGAGTGACTGGACCCCATGAAAATCGCAGCTCTGGGAAAGGAGATCCCAGACCACAAGCAAGTAAGGAAAATTCCTACCCCTGAAACAAGCAATCTTCAAATGATTCCAGAAAACTGGTGGGAATCTTGTAATTTTCAAAGAATTTGCACGGTCCTGGACAGGATCTAATCCAGTTTGGGCTGGGGATGCCCTTGTTCTTACCTCGTAGTGGCCAATGGTATTGAGCTTGGTGATTCCGTCTTCGAGAATCACAGAGGAGCTGTCAATGTCCAGAAGTTCTTTGTGTCGTGTGCCGACTTGAAGCTCTGGGAAAAAATTTTTTAAAAGAGCATTTTGTTTTCTTTTAAAATGACAGTGAGAAATGTAACATACTACCATGTCATTTTGCAATTACTTACAGGAGACACAGGTTTGATCCCTGTCTTCTGTAAGTAAGACAGGGTTTGGGAAGATCCCCTGGAGAAGGAAATGGCAACCCACTCCAATATTATTGCCTGGAGAACCCCATGGACAGAGGAGCCTGGCGGGCTACAGTCCATGAGATGGCAAAGAATCAGACATGACTTAGCGGTTAAACAATACAGCTAAAATAAAGTGGTTGTGAAGGTCTGGAGATGTTCTCAGCCAGGCCAGTAGCTGCGTTCTCTTCTGTTTTATGTTTAGGGCTCTGATATGTAAGATCACTTTTTCCTGAAGCTTTTACTCTGAGGCTAAGCCTGGAAATAAAGCCAAAGGAAGACAAAATAATGCATCCTCAGAGAGATTAAACTCTTCAGAAAATTCCAAAAGCAAATCTGCATGCCCACCACCCGTGTGTTCACAAGCAGGTGCTCTGGGAACGATCTGCCCGTCCCCGGGGTGGGTGGCTGGTCAGCTGGCACCCCGGCATCAGGGCTTCATCTCCTTTAAGAGGTCACCAACTTGTGCCCGAGGGTTAGAGTGTGGCCCGTGGGTGTGGTTTGTTTTCTTTTCATTTTGTGAACCTGCACCATGTTTTATTATATTCTAATGTCAATTCAGAACCAACATTTAAAGGTTGGAAGATTGCACATAAAAATTAGGACTTGTGATTTCTCTTTTGAATAAAACTAGATTATCTGGTAACACTGATCACACTGCCCCCTTACCTGGCTGGTGGCCTTCACCAATTAAGTTGGGTCCCACCAGTTCCCATTATCCCAGGTAGGCCGACACCCCTTACTTATGATGCCTCCTGCCCCTCTGGGCATCTGCCTGTGTGAGTCTCTGCTCTGAGAGGTCTCCACGCAGCTGCTTCTGGTATCAGATTTTAATACAATTTATGGCTGGTATCTAAGGATATGCCTTAGTTTTCTGAGGCTAGCCAAGGAGCTAGTTTGGAGGATCAGCAGACATGCAGAAGCCATTTGCCATCAGACTGTAACGGGAAGCTCCCAGGGGGCTTGTCCTGCTCCCTGTCCCACCCCCCACATCAAAGGCCAGGACACCTGATGGGCAGAAACTCTAGATGGTGTGAGGATGGTCCTATGGATCTGGCAGCACCAGGACTGGGGCCATGGGGCCATTTCCCCTTGGGCCTTGGCTCCAAGGGCCTTTGCAGTCAGGGTGACACTTGAAGGCGCAGGCGCAGGTCCAGGAAGCTGATGGTCCTGGGTTATGTCATGGTGGCCTGACCAGAGCTGCCCTTTGACCCCGCCTCCAACCAAATGAGCGCACACAATCTTGAAGGGCCCACAGTCCAGCCAACAGAAGGAAGCAGAAGACAGGTGGACAAGAGAGCTTTAGTGGCCTCGCTTTCCTTGAAGCCAGGCCTTGGAACTGCTATACCTTTGTGTGGTTTCACTCATGGGGCCAGACCCCGCCCCCAGGTTTCTCTCAATGGCCCTTTAGCAGGGGTTCTGCCTTGGAGGGCCAGGTGGGATGAATTTAATTGCCTCCTTAGTCGAGGCTACAACTGCACATGCAGGAGAGATGAACCTTGTTACGCTGTCTGTCACTGCTGCGATTTGACTCTTTTTTCCCTATCCCATTATCTGCTGTAAAATCCCACGACAGTCTCCTGGGAGGGCTGCATGGAGCTCAACTTTAAAATGTTGATGAACATTTGAGTGAAGTGGAGCCCTGTTAGCTCGCTCACGCATATGCTCGCCTTTGCAGTATACCAATAGAGCCCGAAAATGAATTCAGAGCAGATGCTGCTTCGTGGTGGGGGAGGATGGAGACTATACTTTATGCAGGATGCGATTAGCAGAGAGGAAGATGACCTTTCTAGCCTGCTCGGGTTCACACCCAGAGTCTGAGCCACCCACTAATGACACACTCGGTACCACAACAAACAAATCAAATGGCAATGTGAAACGTAACACATACAGAAGGCCTGAGGTTGGCACCTTTTGTACTTCTTGATGCAAGGTGAATTCACTGGGTCTCAGGGTTAGCAATCTCATGAATCTGATTTACAAACATAATATATATATATATATATATACACACACACACACACACACATATATATATATATTTTTTTAAAGAACAGCTTCTTTGAAGGATCCTGGTTTTGTAGGATAATACTTGTGAGAGAACAATGCAATCTCTGGGTCCCTAGACATGCCCTCTGGGAACATTCCAGGCTAGTAAGCTTCAGCAAACAGAGCCATAGCTACATGCTGGGGGCCCAGTGGGAGGGAGGGTAGGTGGGAGGGATGCTCATCAGGGAATTGGGACAAAATAGTATTGCCTTACCAAGTCCTATTTCATTCAGCTGAAGTCCATAAGGAGAGCCATTTTTGCTTAGGAATGCTTGGAAAATCTTTTCTTTGGCTTGACCTATGGTATCGCAATCAAGAACATTGACTGATATGTTCCGACAGACATCTGCACTCTCATTTTCTGGGATTTTTTCAAAGGTGACAGTTAATGCCTGCAAGAATACAAACAGATTTCCAAGTCTATTAGATAATTGCAATCTGAAAAGCATTCATAAAAGACACAAACCTTGGCAAGTCCTACTAATACTTCTGATAGCACATTAGCAAATACCATATCGCATTATAGCCACTTTAATCTTTTTTCCATAATCCATTCTTTTCAGGGATAATGGAAAGGAAAACAGAAAGTTAAAACTCTCATTATAGAGCAAGCATTGAATAAATATATTTGAGGGTAAAATATACATACACACAAAAATATTCTAAAAATGGTGATTTCTAATTTCATCTTCAAAAAAGAAAACAAAATATTGGAAAAGTTTCACAGTAGATGAGGGTAGACTGAGGACTATCTTTTTTATTAAAAGGACTACAGATCTTAGAAGCAAAGTTCCAGGTGACAGGAAAGGTTATGAGGTCTCCGTGTTGATCACGCCAGAGGTCACTTTTTAACATGCAGCAGTGATTATGATTATGTTCCTCTCCCCCTCCACTTTCAACCAGCTTCAGCCAGGCAGTTTCCTGAGCTCTCATTAAAACACCGAGATCCCCACTCTGTGCTATTATTCTTGCATTAATTACTTTACAGTTCAGCGCCATTACTTATGGTTTTTGTCAGTTAACATTCTCCCCGTGCAGCAAAACCTCAGAATCAGCCTAATGGGAGAAGTAAGGCCTTGGTGAATGTGTGAAAACTCAGAACTAGGGAAGAATATTTCAAAAGGAACTTAAAAGCAATTTCAGGTTTACGTTGCCTAAGAATAAACCGATCTAAAACAACAAGGTTACATACTTGGGATTCCCAGTGGAGCTGATTCAGGCAAGTGCTGAGTGTTCTGTAATCAGCACAACACACAGCTCAGATTCTAAGGCACCCTGGTAATCGTGGAGCCAGACGAGCCGGGTGTGGTGGCCAATGTGGAGTTACTTTGAGTTACTGAGCCTGGATACAGTGAGGGCATGTGAAATGATTGGCTGCTGGAAGTGTTTAAAAGATGAAAACACAAATAATGAGGTAAATAGGGAGCCTTAGGGCTAACTCAGCTTTAAAATGGGTGAAAGAATAGGTGAAGTGAAGTGAAAGTCTTTGTGACCCCATGGACTAGAGTCCACCAGGCTCCTCTGTCCATGGAATTCTCTAGGCAAGAATACTGGAGGGGGTTTCCATTCCCTTCTCCAGGGGATCTTCCCAACCCAGGGATCGAACTGGAGTCTTCTGCATTATAGGTGGATTCTTTACCCTCTGACCTACCAGGGAAGAACAGTATATAAGCATAGCACTCGCCCCTAGCGTTGTTACTGAGGTTAAATAAAGTAACTCAGGACGTCCCTGGTGGTTCATTGGCTAAAACTCCACACTCTCAATGCAGGGGGCCAGGGTTCAACCCCTGGTCAGGGAACTAGATCCCACATGCCTCAACTAAGACCCAGTGTCGCTACATACATATTTTTTTTAAAAAAATATGGGTCAAATGCTTGGCATTAGCTGGGGTGCTGGGAAAGGCTCAATGATGATGATAATAGTAAAAGTAACAGGCAGATTATTATTTCATGTAAGTCATCACTATGATTAGCGTTAGTATCAGTATGCCTTCACATGGAAACAGAGACAGCCGGCCTTGAGCAGCTGGGACCCTGACTCCACCATCAGGGTCTCTGCCAGAGTCAAGAGCAAGCTGCCTGGAAGGAGAACAGGGCAGAACACCCGCTCGGGGTCAGCCTCCTGGTTCAAGCCCAGTTCACCACTAACTAGCTGGGCAACCTCTCTGCACCTCGGATTTCTCACCTGCGAAGTGGGAACAACAGCTGCCTCCCAGGGCTCCCAAGATGATGAACGGAATTAATCACATCACACTTAGAATGGTGTCTCGCTCGGGAGGTAGCACTTAAAGACCCCAGGCGAAGGGCGTGGGGGTCTTCCGAAGCCCCCCGTGGGTGGGCGGGGGGTGCTCAGGGGCACGTTTACTGTCTTTACATCCTCCCCTACAGCCCTGCTCAGAGTCGTGCAAGAGCAAATCTTGGTCAGGCCCTCCCCAAGAGACTGAAACTCTGAGTACATGCCGGCTGGAGTCGGTGGTGAGGTGGTGGTCTTGCTGGCCTGTGAGAGCTTCCCTTTCCCGAGACAGAGAGCGGCCCCCTTGACCGTTCTCAGGGCATATTCCTGTTCTGGGTCAGCCCCTCACCAGGCCGGGATGCAGGACCCTGACCCCCAACCCACTGGGCGGGTGAGAAGCAGCAGGAGGGGCGAGAAGGAAGCCCAGAGTCCTTTTCTCACCTCCCTTTTTAGTGACATTTACTGGGCTTCCCTGGTGGCTCAGATGGTAAAGAAAACGCCTGCAGTGCAGGAGAGCCAGGTTCAGTCACTGGGTGGGGAAGATCCCCTGGAGAAGGGAATGACAACCCACCTTAGTACTCTTGCCTGGAGAATTCCATGGACAGAGGAGCCTGGCGGGCTACAGTCCATGGGGTCATAAAGAGTCAGACACGACTGAGCAACTAACACTTTCACACTGGCACCCTGCCAAACGCACTTTCAAGACCTGCTTCTTCTAATCTTCCCAGTATCCTGGGGCAGAAGAGTGCTATATTATTATAATTATCCCCACTTTCTGAGTGAGGAAACAGAGGCCTCGACCTCTAGGGAGATGGCTTGTGAGTGGCGATCTGAGGTGGCACCTTGAACGCCTCAGCTTCAGTCCCTCGCACCCAGGGACCCTCCCTCCTCCTCCTCCCCATCCCACCTACAGCCCAGGAGCCCTCTGAACCACCAGGAATCTGTCTTAGGTCAGGCCACGTCCAAAGACCTAAGCTGCGTTTCCCGCACACACAGCGTTCCTGGAGGGGCTGGAGGGGCAAACGGCAGCCTTGCCCTGTACGGTAGGTCGGAGTGGCCTTGCCCACGTCTCCCTGTGTTTTTCCAGCTGGTCTCCTCCCCAGTAGCAGCAGTGGTTGTGAAACCCATGTCATGGAGCTTCCAAAGGTAAAGACGAATGAAAAGCCCATTTTAATCAGAGCTCCAGCGATCCCAGCTTGTTTAACAGTTTCATAAGTATTTGTGAAATAACATCCTATGACTACCTAAAGGGCACTATTGCCTTCAACAAAAACACCTCTTTATAGACAATAAACATTCTTCTTAAAAACATAACCCAAAGGGGAAAAAAAACCCTTAACTGGATGTAAAATCATGTAAATCCACCTCTGCTTCCACAGTCAGATGGGTGGAAAAAGGTAAAATGGCATTTTATAGAGTCCCTGGGGAATTCAGAGAGTAAATTCAGAGACAAATTGATTTGTGTTCATTTTTTATGCCACTAACGCTTAGTGCTCCAACAGCAGTTTCTGAATGAGCAAGGGTAGCCAGGGGACCTCAGAGCAGGCCCTTCCTCATAATCCCATCCCCCGGCTTGGAAAGCTCATGCTGGGACTCTGCTTCTCAACACAAAAGACTCCCCGTGGAATCTCCCCTTCAAAACCCACTTCACCAGAGTCCTTCGTAGAGGCACAGTGTTAGGGGCCAGGGCTAGGAGAGATCTTAAGACAGGGTTCCCAACCCCAGGGTCATGGGCCAGTACTGCTTGTGGCCTGTTAGGAACCGGGCCGAACAGCAGGAGGAGAGCTGAGGGCAAGCTAGAGAAGCTTCGTCTGTAGCTACAGCCACTCCCCGTCGCTCCCTCACATTGCTGCCTGAGCTCCGCCTCCTGTCAGATCAGTGGCAGCATCCGATTCTAGCAACAAAGTGCACAATAAATGTGATGCGCTTGAATCACCCCCAAATCATCCTCTGCCCCACCCTGCTCCTGGTCAGTGGAAAAACAGCCTTCCATGAAACAGGTCCGGGGTGCCAAAAAGGATGGGAACAGCTGCCTTAAGACATAGTCCTCGTTCTCAGATGATCCACAACATACTTGAGAACCAAAGCATCACTTTTGAAACAATATTCAGTCACCAGATATGACTCTTCCACTCTCAGTACACATTCAGAGAACTCAAGCAGAGAGGACAGGAGGGCTGAGAGCCCATGGCGCTGGCACCGGGCCACCTGGATCATCCCCTTCTCCTGCTCCCTAGCTGTGGGAGCATGGGCAAGTCCTCTAGCTTTGCTGAGTCTCAAAATTCTCATTGCCCCTATCTCCAAGAAGTGACAGGATCACTAAATCAAGACAAGTAATAATAGAAAATTAAGGAGTACTTCCTGTGTGCCAAGCACCATGGTAAATGATGTGTATTAGTATATATAAACTCATCTCAGAAACAACCCTATGACAAAGATTCATTATTATCCCATTTTCAGATGAGAAACTGAGGTACAGAGAGGTTAAGTACGTTGTAAAAGATCCCCTGGCAAGGAAAAGGTAGAAGCAGGCACTCGAGCTCCGTGTTCTTAAACATTTGCTGATCCTGCCTTTCAAAATTTGAAAATGTTTTGAAAAACAAGCACAGTTCAGATCTATGGGGTGGCAATTAATTTTCAAGATGCACAAAAGGCTAAAGTGCTCTAAAATGCACTTGGTCTCATCTCCAGAAATCTGTCCCTCTGTTGAGAGGAATTACTCTGGCTATGAAAGTGTCAACAAAGCTGGGGCGATAGATATGGTTGGCTATTCATTCAGCAGCCATTTTCTTTCTTCTTTGCTAGACAAAAGCCAGGTATCAACAGCAGTGGGCCCAGTCTAGGCTAAGAAACACGATTGGTGGTGACTCTTCTCCTCATTCACCAGGGACTGGCCATGTGACCCAGCTGTGGCCAATGAGACATTAAGGGAAAAGGTTTCTGCAAAAGGGAAGAGCAGTGCTTAGAGCTGTGGCAGCTATTTAGTGACTAAGAGGAAGGGCCAAGAGGAGCATGGAGACAGTGACCCAGGGCCTTGACACTGCTGAGTACATGGAGCTGCCTTGTGGCTGCTTACCTCCAGATTTCTGGCTCTGAGATGCAACTCCATGCTTTGAAGATTTCACACACCATTAGTCATATTTTCTCTTACATCTGTCTGCATCTGTCTTACATCTTACCCAAGCTGACAGAGGTTACTTTGTTGATGCTGAGGTTATAAAGTCATTCATTGACACCCATCTACTTGACACATACTGTGTGCAGGGCACTGCAAACGATCACAAATGGAAGCTAGCCCTGATCCTGCCTGGCAAGTATCTGAAGACTGATACAGCTGTGGGATATACACACGAATTCAAATACCAACAGAAAATAGTAGTCATCGATGAAGTGCTTTAGAGATTCAGGGAGATATTGTCTCTACCTTGGAGGAGGGTTTTCGAAGGGGGAGAAATCAAGGAAGGCTGCATGGAGGAACGGGCATTTGAATTGGGTCTGGAAAGGTGCTACATGTGCAATGGCAGAGAAGGAGGCCTCTAGACTATGGAGACTCCTGGCTTCAACTCTAATTAGACGGATGTGCAGCAAGCTTCAAGCTTTCGCTCAGGGTAGTAGGTCAAGAAGTCTAGGTAAAGAATCTCACTTCCTCTGGGGAACAATGGGGGGTAGAAGCTTGAAGAACCATGTTTGCCTTTCCAAAATCACCATCTGGCGCGTGAGGGAGAAGCCCTGTACTATTTACAGAAACAAAGTGTGAAGACAAGAATGCTGGTTTAGGTTTCTACTAATAATAGTCAGCACAGACTGAACCCACACCACGTGTCAGGTACACTTTGCTAACTCATTTAATCCTTACAACTGCTGTCTACAGTGGGCACTATTATTAGCATCGTTTAACGGATGAAGAAACTGAGACAGAGAGGGTCAGAAACGTGTCCAAGATCGCAGAGCTGCTGCGGGTCATAACTAGGCCATATTCACACTCCTAACTGCAGAGCCAAAAGGCCAGCGAGGTGATAAACCTCTGAAGGGAAGGCCCCACCTGCCTCGGGTTCTTAGTAAAGGCTGTCTGAGGAGACAGGCTGGACACAGAAGAGGAGACTCGATCTCCTTACCTTGGCTGGCACGGGGCCCCATGGAGCCCATCCAATCTGGAGCAGCCTGTGGCTCAGGGCCCCTGGCAAGCACTTTTAGGAGCCTCATGTTCACCCAGAATAAAGACGACCTTTCCCAGCCCCTGTTGCAGCTGGGTATGGCCATGTGATTCAGTTCAGGTCAGTGAGAGTCAGCAGATGCGTTATGTGGCAGCCCCTGGGAAACTTCCTCAAAAGACAGCTGGTGACCATCTGTCAACTTTTCTGTGGCTCAGCATATGTCCTGCTGGTTGGACTGTGGAAGGAGGCTGGTGGGGAGCAAACACCTTAGGTCCTGAGGTCACCTCAGGATAACAAGAGAGGAGCTAGGGTCTGCGAGGACGTCCCAGCAGAGGCACCCACCAAAGCTGGCCTGCCTACCCCAGAACTTCACATGGGTGAGAGAGAAATTCCCCTGTGGCTTAAACCACAGGTATCTTGGGTCTCAAGGAACTATGGATTCAGGAACAACACCTTAGCTATTATCAAGAAGGGGTCTTAGAGGTACAAAACCCAGAGAAAGGACCAGACTGGAAGCATCCCGGCGGTCACCGCAGGTCACGGTCCAGCCCCTTGGGGTACGCAGGAGTGTCACTGCGGCCTCCTGGTCACATCTGTCCAGTGAGATATTGCATGCTACAGGTTGTAAAAGTCCACATATAGGGTTATGGGTAACATCTTCAATAGTAACATTAATGCTTAATGACAATGGATGCAGCTAATCAACTTCCCTGTATCACCCATCATCAATAAATGACCAACCAGAAAGAACAGTAAGGGGGCAGTTTGTGTTTCAACACATAATGAGGACTTCCCTGGTGGTCCAGTGGTTAAGAATCTGCCTCCCAATGCATGGGACACAGGTTCGATCCCTGGTCTGAGAAAATCCCACATGCTGTGGACCAACTAAGCCCAGGAGCCACAGATACTGAGCCCACACTCGAGAGCCCACGCTCCGCAACAAGAGAAGCCACTGCAATGAGAAGCTGGCACACCGCCCCTAGACAGTAGCCCCCACTTGCTGCAACTATAGAAAGGCTGTGTGCAGCAACAAAGACCCAGCACAGCCATAAGTAAATAAAAATAAATGACCAACAAGCACACGCTCTGCAGCATGATGGCTAGACATCTTACAGATATTATGTCCTGACCTCGTTAGCAAATGTACAAGACTAGGGTTTATAACCTACCTGTTTAAAGATGAGGAAACAGGTTTAGAGAGGTTGGGTGACTTGCCCAAGGTCACACAGCTAGTTTGTAAAGTGGCTGAGCTCAGAGTCACACCCAAGACTGTCAGACTCCAAACTCCACCTCTTCTGAGCTGAGCATCATGGTGCCTAGACACACAATATCACTGCTTCGCTAGTAGCTTTACCCAACAGCCCTTGACCAACTTGGCGGTTTCAGGTATTGGGGAGGTAGAAAAAAATAAGGCTGCAGAGGGCTGAGAGGATTCAAGCAGGGGGAGAGGCATTGTCCCTCACTTTCCCCACAGTTTGGTGGGAAAAGAATGATCCATCTACCTCTTGACCTCACCAGCCATATTCTTGGCTAATGATGGCAGGGACATTGCTGCATCCTTTCCAAAATACCTTCTGATACCTAGAAACCAATTTCAAAAGAATTTATTACAAACCAGCAACTTTATTGTAAAAGGTCTTAGGCCAATAATTGCTTTCATTAAATAAAACCTATAAGATACATTTCTAATTTCACTGTAGAACCAAATGAAGGTCAAGAGAAAAATCTGGTTTTTACACTAAACTGAATTAGAGAGAAGAAAACCACTAACAGAAGTTCAGCAGGAGCAGTGAGAGTGCAGAATTAGACGTGCAAGTCTCAGAAAGTTTTTGATCTAAGGTTTATCTCAAACTGGCATTGGCCCAGGGACATCCTATCAGCCGCCCCCTCTAATGATGCTCTTGCTTGCCTGAAGACCCCTCCCCAGCCTCCTTTTCCTTTCCCCACCAAAGACTGAGGGCCCAATGCTTCCCATGTCAAGGTATTTGACTCCCTGACAGAATAATGAGGAAAGGTCTTTTCCATTTTGAAGGAAAAAAAACAAGTTAATGGAGAGAATTTCCTCAAATTTAAGTTTCTCTCACAAGTTTTTCTACACTTGCTAGCATTTACTAACACTTGTTCATGCAAAAATCAAGTGAGAATCTGTCTGATTCAGCCCAGAACGATTGATTCCAGTATTTTAGGTTTAATGTGTTTCACAGGTTTTTGGTCTTTCTGGCAAAACGCCCATGAATTGTAGCTTTGTGGACAGTGATGAAACATTTCCACTGCTGTGTCCCTCTAAGGAGAGGAAACAGGCCAAGGTTTTTGGGGGTAAGCAGGAGGATGGATTTTAGTTCTTTTCCTCTATTATGTCAAGCTCTAGATTAAGGGCTGGCGACATTTCTGTAAAAGGCCAGACAGTAAACATTTAAGACTTTGAGGTTTGTATCCTCTCAACTGCAACTACTCAACTCTGCCATTGCAGCAGAAAAAAAAAAAAAAAAAACCCACAGACAAAGTAACTGAACGGGCATGGCTGTGTGCCAATAAAACTTTATTTATAACAATCAGCAGAAGGGCCATATTTGGTTCACAGGTTCTTGTTTGCTGATTCCTGCTCTAGATAACAATAACATCAAACGGGATGTTGACTTTAACAATACAAGATAAGACTAATCTAAAAAATGTCTTTGTCTCCACTATGATTTCCTATAAAAGTTACCATTCTCTGAGGAGTACAAATATAAATTTAAGAATCCTTAATGATGAAGTAAGAGAGTCACATTTGAGCCATAAAGAAGAAAATTAAGTACTTTTGTATTTAGGTAACTAAATTATTTTCTAATCCCATGACTATGGATGTGAGAACAAAGAGTATGAAGGGGAAAGTCATTTAAAGCACTCATTTAAGGTTAATTTTTCATTTTCCACTGCCTGCCATCAAATAGGATGACTTAACCTCAAATGATTATAAAAAATGGTTTTGCTTCTGTGATCAGAAAGCTGAGAACTGTAACTATGGAGTTAGTAGTGGTTTCAGTATTATTGCAAGTCATAATGGAAATGATTTGCACAATGGGAGAGAGAAAAGGGGGGAAAAAGCTTAAGAACTGTTAATTAACTTTACTGTTTGGCCACAAATGCTAGGAGTATTAAAAAACAAGATTGCTGAAGAGCAAACGGCAGGATTTAATGAACAAGGGGATGTAATTGAAGTGACAGAGAATGACTTAATCGGGACAGTGGGTTGTTTAATTATGGGGATAATGGATCTTCTGAAAGGACAAACTAAACGGAAGAGAAGGAGCTGGGGCATGGGGGGCAGAGCCACTGTGTTGAAGGACGCTTGTCGATGAGCAGCTCTTGCTAGAGATAGTTAGAGCTGTATCAGAGATGAAGTAGTTTATGAAACATGACTGTCCCCAGCATGGTGACTGTTGTGGAAAAAGGGCTGGTGTGGGCTGGCAGAAACCTGCAATAAATCATAGCAGCGGCATTAAGATTTCTGAAGGTAAGTATCTGTGCTTTTTCAAGATTTTCTAATAATCTTAAAGACTTTCTCATAGATATGAGAATGAGGGCAATAATATGTTTGTCGGAACAGTGTCTCCCAGGGCGCCAAGATGCTATCTCTCAGACACAGCCGACTGGCAGGCTCATTTCCTGGGTTTGAGAGTTCAAAAAACCATTTCTCGCTGAACTTTGATTGTAAGTCAAGCTCCTCTTGCTAATTCAGCATGCTTGCTACGAGTTACTGGGTTTTCTCATCTCCTCCTGAAAGTGAAGCAAACGTCCTTTCTCCCATGCGGTCCACTTTCCCGGAACCGAAATCCCCAACCTTCACTCCCTCTTCAGAAGTTTCAGGCGATCTGCTCCAAAATCACTCTCTAGACACAGACCGCCTTGAGGGAGGGCCCAAGAGGCTCCAGCCGCAACCTCAAACGTGCCTAAAGGAGGTAAAACCACAGAGCAGCAGGCTTTATTCCTCGTCTAGCTGTCAACTTGGAATGCCTGGATGTTAAAGTCATATGCGTGTGTGTGTCTGTGTGCCTGGATGTTCGAGTCGTGTGTGTGTGTATCTGTGTCTGTGTGTGCCTGGATGTTCGAGGTGTGTGTGTGTGTGTCTGTGTCTGTGTGTGCCTGGATATTCGAGTCATGTGTGTGTGTGTGCCTGGATGTTCGAGTCGTGTGTGTGTCTGTGTGTGTGTCTGTGTGCAGGGTATGTGTGCTCCCCTGATTTTTCCATCCGGGAGCTTGAGAACATTATGGTGGTCTGCCTCACTGAACACCAGTCTGCGGTCCCCTGGTAGAGGAGGGTGGGTTTCTCCTGGTCCTAGAGGAAGTGACTTTATGGGGCTCTGCTTACATCTAAGAAAGGCAGAGGAGTTTTCCTCCCAGGGCACAGCAAACAAAGAATTACTTCTTGGAGCCCATGTGTTACTATAATGATTTCACGTATAAGCAATCGGTAGGATGTCTTTAATGTTCTAGAAAACACTCCACACATCAGAAGAACACAGTCTAATCTTTAGAGGTGTCAAACCTAACTTTTAGGCTGTTGGACAAGGTGCTGTGTTTTTGAACATTTAGCCAAACAGGAGCTTGGGGGCCTCTTTTTAAATGTGCCCCTGACATGGCACCAACCTCTGTCATTTCAAACCATTCTGGTAGCTGCTCTTCATTTTTCCCTCTGACTTTTCTTTCCTTGAAAAAATGTACACCACACAGACACACACACAATCGAGTTTGTTCACCACACCTTGGTTTTCAATTACATAAACCACCTCAGGCAAATTTAGAAAATCAAGACTTTAAACCGCCGGGTGTATGTACAAGCCTGGGGAAGTGGGGGTAAAGTGAGAAAGAAGGGGAGGGAGGAGGAGAGAGGAAGGAAGAAAATTTAAAAGATGATGGTTGAGGCTGAGGGACTCGCCTGAAAGGAAATGAAAAACCTTAAATTTTTTATATTGACCTTCTGCTAACATTTTGTCACACAAGCACAGACCGGATCAAGCCTCTCTGGAGCTCCTAGTATAACCATTCACCATGAAAGAGGTTTGGGGCAGGTCCAATAAAAGGTATTAAAAATCAATCTTAAAGTCAAGGGCCCTAGAAACAAGAGGCCCGCCCCTTCCTCAGTCTCAATGCCATCTACTGGCAAATCCGTATTCAAAAAGGAAGATTTATGTGGATTTCTGAAAGCATAATTTTCCATCAACCTTTTCCCCAGGGGCTACAGAGGAAAAAAGAATCTAAGAGTCGACACAAATTTCAACATCAAGAAACATTTTGATGATGAGTGTTAACAAATCAGAAACACATGGTCTTAATTGACTGTGAAATAAATAACGTTTCAAAATGAAAGGGGAAAAAGTGTTCAGATGTAAAGCATCAGAAAGGACTCAGGCCTTGAAAGTTGCTCCAGGCATTGAATCCTCCCCACTCCCAGTTCCATCTTCTCCTCTCCTCTCTTTCCTGTCAGGGGGTTCATGTTTTCATGAAAGTGAGACCCTGCTGGCTTCCCCTGACCTAGATTCACTTGTAAATATTTCTCTTTGGGAACCTGTGGAGCTCCTAAAATGTTCCAAAGCAAAAGCATGAACATCTTCAGGGTTAGGACCCAGGCCCTGGGTCTGAAGACAAAACCCTGAATCAGCGAAAGGAGAGTCAATGGGGCCTGATGCAAGTTCATCTTTCATTCTCCCGACATACCAGGGGGATTCTTCCCGCAGGATGCACACAGGATTACCTGGAGCAGTTAAGACATCTGTCTGTGCCCTGGGCTCCATCCCCAGAGAGTCCAACGTAGTTAGTCCCGAGGGAAGGCCCAGGTGAGGGTGTGTCTGGATCAGCATTTCTAACAAGTGCCTGAGGAGATTTGAATTAAATTTAGTAACTCTTTACAGGGCACTCATGTGTCCAGCAATGGTCTAAGTGCTTTCTGCCTGTGTATGGTGTGTGTGTGTGAGTTGCTCAGTCTTGTCCAACTCTTTGAGACCCCATGGACTGTAGCCCTCCAGGCTCCTCTGTCCATGGAATTCTCCAGGCAAGATACTGGAGTGGGTAGCCATTCCCTTCTCCAGGGGATCTTCCCCACCCAGGGATCGAACCATGTCTCCTGTATTGCAGGCAGATTCTTTACCATCTGAGCCACCACAGAAGCCCAGAATATCAACCCTTAATCCTTGTGACACCCATGAGATAGGCAAGCAACATGATCACCATCCTCATTTTATATGTGAAGAGATGGAGGTACAGAGAAGTTTCCAAATTTGCCAAAAGCCACACAGCTATCCAGAGGCAGAGGCAGAATTCAAATCACCTGGCTCCTGAATCTACACTGAGTAACCACTCTATCAGTAACTGCAGTAGCTACAGAAAGCTCTTGAGAAATGTCAAGTTCTCTGGTCACACCCCCAGACCTACTGAATTAGAAACTCTGGGGTTTAATCAGCTCTCTAGGGGCCTGATGCATGCCAGCACTGGAGAATCATTGCACCCTTCGGGTATAGAGGGGAGTAGGGACAGAAGTCAGAACTGGTGACTCTCTGCCCAGCCTTGTGGATGGAGCTGAGCATGTGTCTTCAGTGGAGGGTGAGCTCCATTTGGCAATGACCAAGAACTCTAAAAAGCTTACCGAGGGACTATTATCCCACCAGAGGACACAACCAGAACACAGTCTACAGCACCGTGGTGCCTGCTCCAATTAAGGATAGATTCTTCCAGGATGACACTGCAGTGCTCGCCATCCACAGCAAAGCCACAGGAGACTCAGCCCTTTTACTGAGAAATACCAAAACCCCACTGTAATTTTTTCCATCCTTCCCCACTCATGAGATTGTGAGCAGCTCAGAATCTCCATAAAGCCAAAGATCAAAGCCAAAACACAGCCATCTCTTTTCCAAGCCTCTATTAACAGAAAAGCACAGAAAAATCCGAAGTGATTTTGGAGATATTTGCCACGCTTGACTCTCTAAAATTCCTAACTGTGCCAAAAAAAAAAAAAAAAATCAGTCTCTTTTCCTTTAAGGAAGGGAAAAGGGTGGGTGGGTGGAGTGGGGATGGGAGAAAAGGAAGTTCTTAAATGGGTGAAGCCCTCCAGCAGCCAGGCAATCATCTTACTGTCATGATTTACAGCATTCCTCTAAAAATATCTATGAGATCACAGAACATTAAGTGCATGACACCAAACATTTGTAACTAATCCACGAAAATAAAGTAAGGGCGTCAGGTTGCAGGGGGAATACAGTGGAATTTGTCTTGCGTTCTCATTCTAAAATAAGACGGCCTCAATTTGGTTGAAATACATCTTCACACATTGTCTTCCAGGGCAGAGTCGTTTGAGAAATTCTGATTGCAATTCTAAATGCTGAATAGGGAGTACTTTGCATTTCCTTTGATGATGCTGAAGGCTATAAGCAATCCTGATATTAAAATCTTTGGAAATTGATGAGTACCTCAGGCATCATTATAATACTTTTCTCCCCAATCAGAGTAATTAAAATCTATTATGTGAACACGTGTTAATATTTTATCAACTACTGTTTTTAATTAACTAAAAGTCTGAGGCCTCTCACAGTAGTAATGATATCATTTCAAGTGACACTCTCCCCCCACCCTCTACATACACTGTCTACCCCACCAGCTTCATTGCAAACTTACCACAGTACTGAATTCTGGAACCTGCCACAGCAGCCAGTCCTCGTTAAGGGTGTACAGCGCTTTGCAAGTGATTACATCGACGGGGCCCTTGTTTATTTTTTGGTTCAGAGTTGTCACCAGCAAATAGAATGGCTCCCCAACAGTCTCCTTGGAAAAAGATGCAAAAGTAACAGTTTTTGCCAGAATCCACTGTACTTTCCAAAGAATTAAAGTTTCAGTTTATGGCACCACGACAAGAGACAGGAGGCAGTGTTTTCTAACAATCAACATGAAACTCTCAGGAAAATACATATTGCTCTACTTAGGACTGGGAGCAAAACTCAGGAAGCTGCCTCCTCTCCCTAGCAAACATGTGTTCACACACACATAAACACATACACACTTTCTCTCACTGCATTTACAGTTGATAACAGCATGGAGTACACAGACTGATCATTCTTTTATGCGTAAGCTTCTCTACTTCAGCCTAACTCTCATCAGTTGGCCTAAGAACAGTTAGTAGAGGTTTAACCTTTGTTTACATTCTTATTTAACTGCCCCAGTTATTATTTTTTTTTTAAGCACACTGAAAATAAATTGCAGGATGATTAGCCTTGGTGACTAGAATAAACATAAGAACATTTTATAAATTTATCTAGGAGGAAATTTTGGTGTTAACAGCTTCTCATAAAGGAAGTGGCCTTTAGTTACACAACCTGCAGCCTCTCCTGCTCATGAGCAAGCCAGCCACCAGTGGTTCCTGGACCCAGTCATCATGGTCCCACCTGGGTACCCTTGCTAGTACAGGCCGCAGAGGAACCCCGTCTCCTTCCTCAGGCTAGATCCGATTCCATTACTCTAAGGATCTTCCCAAGCATTCTGATAACTTCCTCCTGCACTTGTTTTTTTTTCTGGATCAAGGGTGTCCACCCTCGCTGTTATAGAAATGCTTCAAATCTGCAGCCACTTTGTGCTTGAATGGACTCAGAGCAGCCCCAAAGCGGGAGGCTTGTGTGCTGTGCTCTCATGCAGCCTTCCAAGGCATGTAGCCCTGGGTTGACTATCGTGTAGAAAATAAACGAAGTAAAGAAGCCATCCGTGATCAAAAGGATATTATTAAACTGAATTTGAGGGGGAGGAAAGAATCAGGGCCACAACCAGGAAGTCAGACTGCCTCGGTGATGATGAGCAGCCAACCACGTGACTAGGGCCTGAAGCCCCAGTTTACAAAGTCAACCTTCATAGCCAATTCATCTGGCCTGGAAAGGAAGATTTCACCGAATCTCTCACCTGCTTTCCCTTGAACAGGTAAACCAAGACATCTTTGAAGTCTCTTGGGATCCCACCCCACCGGCCCCCATACCATTCTCTACACTGCCGGCAGGGGCGCATCCCTCCTCCGTCCCTGACTTCCTGTCTCTCCTGTGCCGCCCCACCCGCCCCTGGGCCCCCGCACCACTTCCCTCTGCCCTGCTGACAGAGCTTCTAGTTGCTTCCTTACTGTAGGACAGGGCTGGGATGTTCAAAAATTTCCCAGGTGGGGAGAGCACTGGGACTAGAACACGGCATTTCAATTCTCATGAGAAACTTCCTTTATTTAGAGGTTCACAACCACACGGCTCTCTTCTCTCTCCCTCCACCCCCTTAGGTAATATCGTGACCACAAACCTAGAACCTCACTTCTCTTTGCTTCTAGCCCACATCAGAGATGGGGATAAGCACCCTTGGGAGGGGGCTGGAGGCTTCTATAGAGGTTGAGGTTTGGGGGCCAGTGGGCTCCTCTGGGCTGTGCAGAGCAATAGCTTCAGACTCAGTGGCCCTGTAGTCAGAATTCTCCGGAAGACTGCAGCTAAACTCAGATAAATAACATCTCATCTGGCATTGTTATCCACACCCGTGGTTCGAAACCTGGAGAATCATCACCAGAATCCCTTGGGGCTGTTATAAAAATAACTCAGACATCTGGATTCTACTTTAAATGTGGGATCTCTGGAGAAGAGTTCTGAGCGTTGGTAGTTTTAACACCTTCCCAGCAGATTCTGATGCACGGCCAGCTTAGGAAAACATGAGGCCATGGGGTTTCTTTGTCACCACTGAACACAAGTTCTAAGTTGTGTTAGAACCTACTCAGACCAGGATGCACACAGCTCCTGGGGAGCCGGCCTTCAGAGCTCCCTTTATGGAACTGACCCCACCCTTCCCATCCCGTGATGGGAATTAAGGTTGGCCTTTTCACCATCCTTTCCTTCAGGAGACCAGAAGACCAGACTCTCTGGCCATAGCTGAGCTTGAGGCTTTTGCACCTGTGATCTCATTCACCATCCCACCCCACCCCACCCCACCCTGAATCCTTTCCTAAGCCTGGAAGAAGGTGGCCTCCCCCTTGTGGAAGCAGTAAGCCGGGTGGCTAAGAGCTCTTTGGTGTTGTCACAGCACTGTGGGATCTGTGAGCAGAAAACTCTCATCTATTCTGTGCACCCCAACTCTCCGGAATGCAAAATGGTCATAAAGGTCCTCACCTCATGGGATTCAATGAGAAAAAGGAAGCAAAGCTCTTAGCACACTGGCTGGCACATTCAATAAATGGCAGTTATTAGTAGTACTTGACCCACACGGCCTTGGAGGCACAGAGGAGGAAGTTACCTGGAGGTCACAGAATTCATGGCGCCCAAGCAAACATTTGGGGCGGGATGGGGAGGTAGGGCGGGCAGGAGGACTAGGCCATCAGAGCCTTATGCCCCTTGGGCACATGGAGGGGGAAATCAGGCCTTCCACGCCAGAGGGAATTGTTCCCCTGAAAATGAAAGTATCACTCAACTGGCTGAATGCCACTTCCTCCCCAGGGAGCACGCTGCCCCCTCCCTACCCCAAGTGCTCAAGACACCCATGAATCAGCACTGCAAAATCCTGATGCAGAATCCTCTGCTCAGAGGGGCCATTTGGGCTCTCAGCCCAGACTCTGGGGACTCCTGACCTTTTTAATGGCCAGGCCCCTCCTTCAGTGGGAAGATGCCCAGATGGAAAGGGCCACGGCCAGAGCCGCAAAGCGAGCTGGGGCTGAGATGGACGTCTAGCCAAGACTGCTAGGCCAGGGGTCCTTCTGCTTCCCTCTCCCACATTCTCGAAGGCAGGGTGATGGGATCACCTGCGGGAGCCTGGAAACCGGGACTGCCAGACCTCGCCTTGAGTTTCTGAGTCAGTGGCACTAGCGAGTGGTGGGGCAGGGGGTGCCTTTCGAGACTAAGACCCAGGAACTAGGTGAGGGTCCTGCTACCTCTTTTGAAGCAGCTGTGGCTGAAGCTAGGGAGCCAAAAATATTCACCCCAGAAATAACTGCTCCTCATCTCCCCAAAGCATATGATGATTTATACCAAGTAAACAGAAAAGAAGGCAGATTTCATTAATCTTAATAAATGGGTATTGCCTTGGGAGAGAAAAGGGTTGGTAAAGAAAAAAAAAAGTTGTGCCTCTACTTGTAAGATTGCATTAAACTCTAAGCATAGTCTATTTAAGGCACTGCTTTTTGGATCTAAACTTAAGTAGCACTGTTAAAACCTGTGGCATACCAGTGTATCTTATTCAAACTTTAATTAGACTTCGGAACCAGCTACAAACACACAATTATGCAGTTTTGCTGGAATCTGGATGGCTGGTAAAATTAAAGAAGGATAAGAACCTCCTGCACCAGGGGCCTCAGAGGGTTGAATGGAGACTGGGTTCAACAGAACACACTTCTTTTCCTATTAATATTTCATAATAATAATGGGCACAATTTATGGAGTGCTTACTCAATGCCAAGCAATTGCACACATTTTTCATTTATGCTTCAGAACAGCCCTAAAACATTCTTCCATTCTACAGGTTATAAACCCAAGGCTCAGGCTGGTCAAAAAACCTGCTTGGGGCCTATAGTAAGTGGTAGAGTCTAGATTCAGACCCGGCAGCAGGCTCCAGAGCACTCCCTCTTACCTATGGCATCTGTGAAAACCTCACATAAGAAAAGATTTCAAGATTCGACTAGATTATAACCATATTTACATAGAAACTCTCACAAAGTGAACTCAAGGGGCAGAGGGCTCTTTGGAGACTTGCTTTCACATGAGATGACCACTTGGAATTGAATGTCATTAGCTCATGTGGTAGGTAAACAGCAATTTCCCAGATGCTTCAGAGGCTCTGAAAAGAGTGTGTTTTCATCGGTATTTGAAATATGGGGACTTCCCTGGCAGTCTAGTAGTTAAGACTGAGTTTCCAGGGATCATGGATTCGATCCCTGATTGGGGAATTAAGATCCCATATACCACACAGCACAGGCATAAGAAAAAAAAAAGAAAGGAATATTCCCTCCATTCAGTTCAGTTGCTCAGTTGTGTCCAACTCTTTGCAACCCCATAAATTGCAGCACGCCAGGCCTCCCTGTCCATCACCAACTCCTGGAGTTCACTCAAACTCGGGTCCATTGAGTCGGTGATGCCTTCCAGCCATCTCATCCAGCATGTGTTAATTACCCATGTGAAGATGGATGCAAAAGCCAATGGGTTTAAAGTCTCAGTTATGTAAGGTAAGCTCTAGAAATCTATTGTACCACATTGTGCCGATAGATAACACTTTTGTACACTTAAAAATCTGTGAGAAGGGTAGGTCTCACATTGATTGTATTTCTTAATACAATTTTTAAGAAGAGAGAAGTCTTACCTGAGGAAATTCTAAATGAATTACACTTGCACACGCCAGTCAGAGCAAAAGCAAATTTTCTCTTCCCCTTCATGTGCCCCTGGCGAGGACCAAGACTAAAAGCAGTTAAATACTGACACCAGGGAGTACGCAGGACTTATCCTGGCAAAGACGTTAGCATCTGCTGAAAATAACTGCTTATCGTCTTACTTCTGACACTGCCGAGGGATGCGACACTTACCCGCAGAAAACCAGAAAGGCAGACAGACATCCAGTTTGTGAGGAGCTTCTCTACCACAGACTCTGTGCGTCTGAGCATGAGTTTAGGCTGCATGTTGCTGCACTGCTCCATCAAGTCCCTGGTCAGCACCTCCAGGATGCTGGTCAGGTAGACCAGCTTGGTTTGCAGGGCAATCGTTAAGAAGGAAGCAAACAGACACCTGTGTAAAAACAGAGCCTTATGGTTACAATAGCCAAGACATGGAAGTGTCCGCAGCAGATGCATGGATACGGAAGATGTGGTGCCCATATACAATGGAATAAAATTCAGCCATAAAAAGAAGGAAATCCTGCCATTTGCAATAACATGGATGGATCTCGAGGGTGTCGTGTGAAGTGAAATAGAGAAAGAAAAATACTGTATGAGTTCACTTAAATATGGCATATGAAAAAAAAGACTCAGACTCAGAAAGAGAGATCAGATTGTGTTGCTCATGCTGTGCACCTAAAACCTCTACAGAGCTGTATGTCAATTATATCTCAAGAAAAAAAAAAGATACACAGACGATGGAAAAAAAGCACATTAAAAAAAAAAACAGAAAAAACCAGAGCCTTGGTTAATTAGGGTTAACCATCATCTGTGGCTTGCTTGGTATTGATAGCCGTCTCCAAGGAAACGTGAGGGGCCCAGCAATGGGGTGTTAACGGGATGCCTCCCCGTGGGTGCTTTTTTTAACATCTAGGTTTCAACTACCTTAGCCTTCGATCCATAAAAACCACATATCAATGTTAACTTCAGGTCATTTTATATGTTTTCAGCTCTAAAACTTCAAACTAGAGCGGTAACAAGAAGTGAATGTCTTCCCTGAATTTTCAGAGTGTTTTAAAAATAGAAAACAGCACTTCTGCTTTTGTGACTCAGGATTCATGTTTCTTTCTTGGTGTTGGGGTTTTTTAGGGTGCTTTTTTGGGGGGGGTCACATGTGTGTGTTTCTTCAAAATAGAATTTGTGTTAGGGCACTGTGATCTGAAGTGGAGACGTTAAGACTGCATGGCCACCCAAACAGCCAGCCAATCTCTCAAAAGAGAGATGCGGGCTCTCAGACACCAAGTCCAGGCTGTAGTTTGGAAAGGAAATAAGAGGCACAGATTTTATTCTCTCTACTTAATCACTTTCAAAATAGAAACAAATTGCCAGATACCTGTCCTTCACTGAAAAGTTCTTCTGCTTTTCAAGAGTGTGGATAACAGTCACAAGGAAACTTTTATTACAAATTAGGGCATCCAACGCTGTGAGGCTTTCATTCTTGTCGCTGGCATCTCTGTTCTGAAAAAATATATAATATAATATAAATAAGTAAACTCAAAGTTAGAAAGTAGATCCACAATGGGGTTTCAAGACAATGAATTATTTAGTATCAAATTTGTGATCCCCAAATGCCCACAATAACAATTCTAAATAATAATGGAGATGATGAGGATGGTGATGACGACACTATGAAAGTCAGGCAGTCATGGGCTAAAAATGAAAACTTATAGACTTACATGCATATCTTCAGTGAAGATGTGGGTGAAGCCACCTGACTGAGAGGAAGGAGACACTTTAATTATTCATAACATCCAAATGAAATGAAGAGTGTTTTTTTTTGTTTTAATACCTGAGTTCGTTTTAATAAAGTAGAGACACTATTTGCTAATCTGAAGAGCCCCTGGGCGTATGCTCACTGCATGTTCTCTACATAATAAATAATTATTCAGCTCTCAAGAAACACCAGTGACTTCTGAAGGCCTCCAAGTATAATTATCATTGCATCAGTCCCATTTTTTGACAGATGAAGGTATTTAAAAGAATTGATTCAAAAGTTAAAGAAGTGGTGGTGAAAAGATGATTATGCAAACGTACAGACCACTCCTCAAGCAATTTACCTTCTAAGGATAAATACTGAGTTGTATTGGGAAGTTTATGCAAGACCTTGCTTAGAAGTATTTACTGTCTCAATACACAATGTTATTCAAGACCGAATGGAGAGGGGTGGCTAAAAGCTAGAATCTGGAGTCAAATGACTTGAGTTCCAGTTCCGGTTTCACCTGCTGGTCACATGACTTTGGACAAGTCATTGAACTTCTCCGAACCTGACTTTCCTCATCTGCAAAATGGAAACAATAATGACTCCCACCTCATGGGTTAGGTGTGAAAATAAAATAAACGAGTGCATAGTAAGGTTTTCACATCAGCTATCATTACTGGCTTTTTTTTTTTTAATCACTAACAGCATACTAAACCACAATGCCTTTGCCCTGTTGGTTTCTAAAAATATTTTAAACTGTTATGCTCTGTAGCCCCTGAATATAAACTTTGAAATTTGAGTTTCTGTTAATGTATCATAAATTATATTGGAATTAAATGATTAAAATTTAAAAAGCATGATGTATAACACTGAGTCAATGGGATGAAAATATAAATTTAAACATTGTTATTTTTAAATGTTTTGGTAATCATTGAAACCATAAGTTATATTAAAGTGAATTTCTTCTGTAGAGAATTTTTGCCTTATATTTTCAAGTTTGTTAGCCCAAGCAGAAGACCTCAGACTATTTTGGTTATACTCTCCAGTAATAAGCAGAAAAATCAGACCCCAGGTTTGCGTTTTCTAGTTCCTAATATTTTTCTGCTGAACCAACCTTATGTCAATAGGCAATTTAAACAGATTAATTCTTGACCTCAAATAGGGAAATACTGCTCTGGCTCCCTGGGTTCAAAGGCTCCTTCCTCCTTTCATTCAAATTCCTCTCCTCCAGGTGGTTAGACGCTCTGCTTACCCTTATGTCTTCTATTTTCAGCAAAACAAAGTTGCCGATAAAATTTAAAGCAAGGCTTTTACATCCAAAAAAACCCAACTAGCAGGGCAAAAAACTAGGAGCTGGTAATGCCTTGGTCTCTGAGAAGCTGTCATTTCCTCTGGGTTTTGCCTGTTGTTATTGAGTAGGTACTCATCACTCAAGTTCTCTCCCCGCTTCCCAACTTCCAGGCCTAGAGGATGTTGCTCCAGATTTATCAGTGAAGGGCCCATTCATCACCGGGACTTCAAAGTCTAGAATGCATTTCAACTGGTGTCGTCATAGAATACCTTCCCCTGTTCTCAATTCTTTTCTTAATTATTATCAATTCAATTTTAACTTAGGTCTTCACAACGGGGTTCTAACAAATGTATGTGCTTGCTTTTTCTGGGTCTCCCCGGCTCCTTTGAGATGCTACATAACCCTGAGTTAAATCGTTTTGTCTTCGCAAATGTCTTTAAGATAATACAGCACTGTGTCTGGGACTTTTTTTTTTAAACACTCGCAACAGTGTTTTTTACATTCCTCAACTCAATCTTGCTCTTGATTACTGAATTTAGAAGACAGGAAAACTTTTTTTTGCAGGCCACAGATTACTCTCTTCAGCACTCAAGGGCAATTATTAACTATAAAAGCCCTTATAGTACTCCTGTAGATGGTAGAAATCTCTTATTTTACTGCTATTAAATTCTTAATGGGGATCTCAGATAGCTGGGAAATAGGACTCGTGGTACAACCTTTGCTGAGGTCAGGCACAGTCATCCTGACTCAGGGAATTAAACTCCCCTCCCCAGGCGGTGCTCTGCCGTGGAAATGGAGGAGTGCCAAATGGTAAGTCTCGGTGCCTGATATTCTTGGAGGATAACTTTAAAAAAATATTCAAGTGCAAAAAGTTAAGGTGTTATTTCTAGCCTCCTTGATTTACTACACTAAGGCTTGGACCAAAAAAAAAAAATTATATATATATATATATATATATATATATATATATATGGTAGGTGTTTTATAGAGGTACCCCAACCTCCAGACATAGCATCACATATCATGGTGTCTGCTTCTAGAATGATAGAGAAACTGAAAATTGCTTACTGCCCGTATCTGGGTTTCTGAACTCTAGGCTTCTGGCCAAATGAAGCTGAAAAGTTGCTGGTAAAGTAACACAGGCCAAATCTCTCTTTTGGCCTGGAGAGATTTCTGGCTTTGCTTAGGAATCTAGATTTAAATCTGATAATTGGTGTTGATGTATTCCACAGGCTGAGCCTCAATGTGGTCACCAGTTCTGGACGAGAAAAGGGCAATATGGAAGAACTGGGGTGTCAGGATGTTCAGGCGATGGTAGGAGGATGAGCGTACGTTGCCAAAGACTCAGGAGGGTGAATGAGGAAGGCTATGCGAGTGGGTGAGAAGATGGAGGTGTGAGAACGTGAGGCTGAAAACCCAAAGGCTTAAGTAGACTATTCCTCGGAGTCCTAGAACAAATTAATTAATCATCTCATGCAGCTCTTTCTGCTAAATGAGGGTGACACCGTCGGATCAGCTGAAGAATAACTGCTGAAGAGAACCGTAAAACCCTACATTGCTAAAAACGGCTGCTATTAACTCAAATCCCACGCATGTCTAGGTTCCTCCCTCTTGGCCAATGGCACTTTCCATCTCCAATTGCGAAGTAATGGTGAATAATCCAGTGGCTGCAACGAAGTCATGCAGATAAACACAACAAATTGGCCAGCCCACAATTTATTGATTTTTAAATAAACTAGCTCACTTCCCAAGCTACAAATTCAGTTCTAAACTGGTAGTAAAATAAAGCAAAAATCATCACTCTGAACTTGTGTCCCTCCTAGCGTTTTGTTACTGGACAAAGAGTAATTGCCAGCGACCCATCACTGCTTTCTACCTTCATCAATCCAATTAATAGTTCTCCTCCTCCCCGCTCTGCTCAGATTTAAGCCATTATTCTGTACCAAGCACATATTCTGCAGCTGCCTTGGAAGCAAACACCAGTTTTTTGACAACAGCAACAAGCACCTTCATTATTATTCAAGTCTCAACCTTAGGAAGATGATCAATGCTCTTTTACCTCAGGGAAGAAAGTTCTCAGAGCAAAATGTTTGTAGTCAAGGAAGGGAACAGTTCCAAAACTATCAACCACATCCAATTTATCCATCTGCAGCTCAGCAAAGCCTGCGAAACAGAATCCCAAGAGCAATGTTTTAACTCAACCAACAACGGATAAGATCTGCTGCTGTTTTGTCTAACACAGAGTATGACCTTGCTTTTCATTAAAGAAGAAACAATAGATAATTACTTGGTTGGCTGCGAAGAAACTGAAATAAAATACAAAGCCAGGCCTAGACCCTGCTGTTCAGCTGTCTTCTATCATACAAATGGTTCTCATTAACGTGGCTGGTTCCATTTAAGGGTAAAAAAAAAAAAAAAGACAATAAAAAAGGCTTGTTTTTCTACAAATACAACTTTGGAGCCTACCATCACGTATCTCTTTCCGGAGCTCGCTTTCAAGGAGCTCCAATTGTTGGCTCTGCTTGCGACTCAGCTCCTTCGATTTGTGTCTGGTCACCCCCACGGCCACTGCAGAGAAAGAGATCCAGCCAGAGATTGACAGGTTAAAACACAGAAAGGAAAAAACAGAACCAACTTTTATAGTTCTTGTAACAGAGGGAAAGCAAGAAAGACTAGCATGGAAGAGGCAGAATCTCTAAGAAGAAAAATTCCCTAGTGAGGGGTCACTCTAGAGAGGAAGATGTTCACCTGTAACAGAAAAATTAAAAAAAAAAATTTACTCATCTTCAAAGTAAAAACTAAATCAAATAACCTTCACTTATAACCAAAGATTCCAGCTGGCTGAAAAGTAATGAAACAAGCCAAGTCTCCCTACAGCCACAGGCCACTTATATTGTTCTGTTCTGTTTTAGTGTTTCTAAACATCCCTGGAGAAATAAAGTTGGAACCTTAAATGCAGAAAAAGCCCCGCAGATCCACAGTGAGCTACGTGAGTCAAACTTGCATAGATCAAATGGATGACAGGATGAGTGGTCCACAGAGAAGCCCCCTATCTGGATATTGCTTCTTTCTCCACTTCATTCTGCCTCTAACCTACACTGCAGAGGCAGCACACTGAACAAGTTCAGCACTGGTTCATGTCCCCGCTCTGCTATTAACTAGCTGTGTGACCTCAGGTAAGTTCCTTGGCATCTCTGCGCCTGGCTGCCTTATGTTAAAGTGCCCGCCTCCTTGTGATATTGACAGGGTCCCCATAAGCAACTCACAGAAAGCATTTGGAGCCTCTTTTTAAAAAAGAATATGTAACAACTGTCCTTACTATTGTCAACTGTCCTTATTCTTCTAGAAATTTTTTCTTCTCTTAATAGAAATTTCATGATAAAAGGATCGCGTTACCAGTAGATGTGAATGGTGCTGGAGGAAATAAAATTCAACACAGTAAGTCACCTCCACACCATCGTGTTCCATTCCGATGGTGGGTCTGTAAGTGCACTTTGTAAGCCAACAGTTAGCCTAGGTACCCAGCTAACACAGTACTGTACTGTAACAGGTTTATAATACTCTCAACAAAAATAACATGTACATAAAGAACCAAAATTAAAAAAAAAACATTTTCAGCAGTACAGTACAACAACCGTTATTCAGGGGCTGACATGCGTATTCACATGTTTGAAAGTTCACAACTTGAAGGTTTGTATGTAGGGACTTACTATACAGCTCTGCGCTGGACTACTTCACAGTCAACAGTCTTAATGACAACATGCATTATGCATCTTCAAGAACAGTGGAGCAGGCAGTGATTCTCAAGTTGACTTGACTGTGGAACCCTTTTCCCAGGAGCATCACTTGGCACCGTTGGTCCGCAGACCACCCTAGAGGCAGCACCAGCTCACTGCTTGCAAAGGGAGCTAGCAGGCCACATCCCTCCAGTCACGGCTTTTTCCTGGCTGAAATCTCCAGGGGAAGCCACAGTGGGGGTGTTTTGTAGGTGGCAGCCCTAGGCCAGGTGTGTTTAGTGTTTTCACTAATGATATGATTGATGGACTGAAGGGCACACTTACTGAAGCTGCTAAGGACACATGGTAAGAAGGGGAGGAGAATTTTGAAGGGCTTTTCAGGCACCAATGAAATCAAGAGCCACATGTCAAATGCAGCCCTCTTCACCTTAAAGAGCATCAACAGTTTTTACAAATAAAGTGAAGGGAGAGGAAGGAAGAGTCACAGGGAGCCCAGGAAGAGATCAGACCTTCCTAGGGAGTCACAAAGTTTACTGACTCCATGATGAGACTGTTCTATCTAGAGCTGCCTGACAGCAGTGGATTTCTCAAAACTGAGCTCAGCATTTAGCATTTACAAGTAATCTTCTTATTCAAAGCCAGCACCAGCCACGACCTTATTAATATATCAGGCCCAATTCTGGATTCTAGATGCATACCATACCAGTGGTGGCCAACTTGGGAGAGCTTAACAAATACCTGACATGATCATCAACAAACAGTACAAAACAAGGTCTCTACAGACTGAATTCATTCCATTAGGCTAGTTAACAATACATATAAATCTTTTCCTCACTGGACCGGGAATTCCCCAAGAGAAAGGACCAGGACTGAACTCACCGTCCCAAGGTCCAGAGCCTTGCACAGTTATCAGCAACATAACAGGTGCTCAATAAACATCAGGTATACACATGCATGCATGGATGGATGAGTGAGTGAGACAGTGAGTACAGGGAAGGAAGCAATGAGCAATTATTAACAGAAAACCATCAGAAAGGTGATGCCTGTACTAAGACAAGAAATTGAAAGGGCTCCATAGCTCTGGAGAAGAGTTCTCTCTCTCTTTTTTTTTTTTCAGGAGGACAAGAAGAAACAGACTTAAAGTGAAAAGCAGCTCAGAAACATGGGTCAAAAACTGAATGGCTACAGGGACCAGGCCCTCAGATGAGTTAAATGGCCTGTGTGGAGCAGTAAGGGAGTGGTGGAAAAGTGGAAGTCGCTCCATCATGCCTGACTCTTTGCGGCTCCATGGACTGTAGCCCACTAGGTTCCTCTGTCCATGGGGATTCTCCAGGCAAGAATACTGGAGTGGGTCGCCATTCCCTTCTCCAGGGGATCTTCCTGACCCAGGGATTGAACCTGGGCCTCCCGCATTTCAGGTGGATTTTTTTACCATCTGAGCCACCAGGGAAGGGAAAGGTTGAGTCTGTGGCAAAAGTGTGGTGAACGTAAGCCCTCCCTCCAGGCAGAGCTGCTCCCCAGCTCTAGCAAACCCATGCTATAGAAACATCAGGATCCAATGATTCAGATCTTTACAATTTTCAAGTGATTTTAAAGAATGTGAAGCATCTCATTTTAAAATGTTGTCAGTGACTTCAAAGTTTTAAAATGCTTGAGCCAAACAAGACACCTTGGTGGGCTGGAGTTCACCCAGTGAGCAACCACCATGGGATCACTGTACCTGGATGAGCCACGGATCATTTTAATAGACCTTACAGATCACAATTCCAGAATACAGTTCTGCCAGAAAGGAAGGGCTGGGGTCAGGGGTGTGGATGTTACTGGGGTGAGAAGGCAGGATGAGATGATCGAGTCCCGGGAGCCCCCTATCCCAGAGGAATTCTGAGGAAATCATGTAAATAGGACTTCTGTCATCATAATTCACAAGTTTAGTGAAGCAGAGTGGATTATATTTCAAACACCAAGGCATCATCTTTGTAATTCAGCCTTTTATTAATGAAGCATCCTAAAAAAATATTTAGGAAGGCCTCGGTGTGAAACTATTAGTCTTTTCCCGAAGTTTTGATTTGGGTTTTCATCCACTGATACTCAACTGAAGCAAACTGCCCCTGAAAGCAGGAAAGTCTTCCTGCCTGCCGAGAGGCCCCTGGGAATAATTTCTGTGACAAAATTAAGCAGGGCACTTACCAAAAATGACAAACACTAGCAAGATGGGAAGCCCAATCAGAAAATACCAGGGCGAAAGAACTGATTCCCGTTCGACAGAGAGCTTCAGGTTTCCCAGTTTGACCTAATAGGACGAAGAATGTCGTTAGACCCAGTCGAGGTGAGGGACACATTTCCCCCACAACATGGTTTTCTCCAAGATACAAAAAGAGGTGGCAAGCTAGGTAGGATAGCTGAGTAGGTTAGCTATGTGCACGCACGCTAAGTTGCTTCAGTCATGTACAACTCTGTGCGACCCTATGAACGGCAACCTGCCAGGCTCCTCTGTCCATGGGATTCTCCAGGCAAGAATACTGGAGGGAGTGGCCATGCCCTCCTCCAGGGAATGTTCCCAACCCAGGGATCGAACCCACGTCTCTTATGACTCCTGCACTGGCAGGCGAGTTCTTTACCACTAGACCACCTGGAACCACCAAGGAAGTCCCCAAAAGTCCTCTTTAGAGGCAGCCCTTTGCTGCTCACCTTCAGAAACCTTGCAACACTGTCCCCTACCCTCCGCTTCACTTATCAGTTACTACCATCTAACACATCTTCAATTTATTTTCTATACTACACTGCATGCCTCATTAGGTAAGCTCCATAAAGGCTGACTTTTTGGGTGGGGTGGGGGGACGGGTTCTGTTTTCTTCTCTGCTTCATGCCTATGTCCCAGTGCAGGCATTCAGGGATGAGTCATGAACTACGAAGAATGCTAGCGTTTGCTCTTTTTAACTAACTTGACACGTGGGAGCACTTGTGGGTTTAGCTGTTGTTATTCATTTTATAATTATTATGACCCTCTTTACCATACAACTGATGCACCAAGGGAGGCTCAGTTAAAGCCAAGTTATCTATGGTCAAACAGCTATTAACTGGTGCCCCTGGGACATGAACACATTTTTTGTTTTGCCTTCCAGTCTGATGTTCTCTTTTCTTGTCCTTTATCCATTTGTTTACAACTCTAGATGATAAAGCAGTTTGGGAGGGACATAGACCGTGCAGAGTCTCCTATGGCATGAACACTAAAAATGGAGGTCTCCAATATGTTTCTCTTCCCCATGGTCTCATGTCTTTACTATGGGACATAAATACACCAGTGATGGGACCCTGAAACATGTCTGGGAAAAGATTACATGCAGTGAGCATGACTTCACAGTAGAGGAAGCAGCCCATGACTCATAGATTACCTGGTCTCCACTAGCCTCTACTGTCACTTTCAGTGTGCTGGGGAGACCCCATCCTGCGTTTCTGTTAAGACATGTCACCTCTGCATTCAGGCAGAGAATGACAGCTCATTTATCAACGGGGTCTAGAGATTCTGCTTGCAGATGCTACAGTCTGGAACAAAAGAATGTTCTATGGCTAGAACAAAAGCTATCAAGACATTATTATTATAAACAATGGTGTACTCAATGCTTTGCCATTCCAAGAGGCACATGGATGGATTCTGCAAGCTATTTTGGGGAAATAATGCTTGGGCCTCAGACACCAGCTTTGTTTATCTTCACTTGAAGTGAAGACCCAAAGATCCATAAAAGATTCTATCTTGGCTTCTGGTTTAGCCAAGGAATTGAGAGAGTTAATTCTTAGATAGGTTGATAAGGAGTCCAGGGCCCCCAAGGAGAAGAGGGGTCTGGGACCCTTAAGGAGGAGAAAAGGACAAACTTTTTCTTTCTACATTCCTTCATCTTAGTCACATAAGACTTTTTTTCCCCCCTTAAGCTCTGAGTTGTTATGGTAACAATCTATTTCTTAAAGAAAGTTAGTCTTTTTTTAAGGCCAGAGCTAATGATTATACAACAAAGCAACTTATCTTGCTCAAGTGTATGTTTTTCCTTAAGTTCTGTACTAATGATTATATGGGCTTCCCTGGTGGCTCAGAGGGTAAAGCGTCTGCCTGGAATGCGGGAGACCTGGGTTCGATCCCTGGGTCGGGAAGATCCGCTGGAGAAGGAAATGGCAATCCACTCCAGTTCTCTTGCCTGGAGAATCCCATGGAGGGAGGAGCCTGGTGGGCTACAGTCCATGGGGTCGCAAAGAGTCGGACACGACTGAGCGCCTTCACTTTCACTTTCAATGATTATATAACAACAATGTATCTTGCTGGAGGACATGTTTCTCCTTAACAGGAACCTTCTGACTAATTCTGCTATGTTAAGATGTATGTTGTGAGAGTGGGTCTCAGAAGACCTTTCTATTGTTAGTAACCAATTGAAAAAGTATATGAGACCTTGAAAAGACTAGCAAGTGGGGAACTCTCCACTCCTTTCTGATGTCTATGTCAGAAGCTTTCTCTTGCCCTTTTTCACTGTAATAAAATTTCTGCCACACGAAGTTCTGAGTGTCTGAAGCTGAGTCTCTGGTCCTGAAGCTAACTCCTCTTGTTAGGAGATCAGGAACCTGGCATTGTTCGCGGTAAGCTATCAGAATCCCTCCAAATAAGGTGAGACTGACAGGTAGGACTGTCAGGCGGCTTACGTGAACTTTCTTGGAAGAGGTGGCGATGCTGTTTGCAGCAGTGATGTGTTTAATTTTGCAAAAGATGGTGGTAAGATCTTGATTTCTAGTAATATTTTCAAAGCTGCAATTTAATGACTTATTTTTTCCATAGAAGAGAGTAATTTCAATGTCTTCCTTGGAAATGTTGAAGTTATCATTTTCTTTCTGTGAAGAAAAAGATGGAGAAATCTGGGCACATGTGGAAACTCACAAACATAACACACCTTTTTGGTTGAGGGGAGCACGTTCCCCCCACCACACCTTGAATGAGAGAGACATACTTGAATTTTCACTTCCAATTCTGTGTCCACCTCAGACTCAGCTCGATACCCAGTGAATCTGGGGTCATCAAGGTACTGCAGGCTTCCACAATCCAAGGCGGTCTCCTGGACTCTGAGCTTCACAGTGACATTTGTAGGCCCTTTCGAACTCTTTAAACTGGGGGCTAGAAATCTGCAGTAATTTGACATACAATATTCAGAGACCTGAGGGAGAAGGAAAAAGCATTTTGACAGCTTCATTAATGAATCTCAGCTCTGGGATTGAAGAGCTAAGTGACCTGGGCAACTGAACCCCTTTGTGCCTCTATTTTCTTCTCTGTACAATGGGGATATCAGTACTACATACCTCATGGGGTTGAATTAACTCTAAATGAGAGGAGGGCTCACTAAATTAAATGTGACTCTCCATGTGAAGATGCTTACACATTCATGCAAAAAAGCCCTCAACAAATGCTAACATGATTATTAACACTATCAGTAATAATGAAAGCAGAAGACGATACAATGAGGGGAAAGGGTACTTGGAAAGAAGTCAGTGAGAGAAAGGGGAAAGCTTTGCCCCAGCGAGCCTGTGTGTCCTTCAGGGCATCAAGGCTGAGTCCTGGGAAACTGCAGGAGGGGAGAAGCCGGTCCCTCAGCAAGGCCAGCTGCTGGCCTGCATGCTGCTGGCTTCCCTGTGTTGGGTAACGTCTGTGCCTTAGCAGAAATCACTAATGACAAGGAGGAAAATGCTTTGCAGGCCTGACAAAAAAATAGAGGAAAACAAAAGTAAAAGGGAGAAAGCAGCCCCCATGAAAGAAAGAGCACGAAGATGGGAAATAAGGCAAAAAGGATGGCCTGCTTTACAAACTTGGACTTCCCTGGTGGCTCATTGGTAAAGAAACCACCTGAAATGCAGGAGACGTGGGTCCTGGGTGGGGAAGATCCCCTAGAGGAAGAAACGGCAACCTACTCCAGTATTCCTGCCTGGAGAAGTCCACGGACAGAGGAGCCTGGCAGGCTACAGTCCATGGGGTCATAAAGAGTCAGACACAGCTTAGTGACTAAACAATGGCAGCTTTACCAGCTTCTTTAAAACAAATAAGCAAACATAAATACTGTCATTTTTAGGAGTACAAAGAGATGGGCAGAGAAAGCTGCCGGGAGAGGGGAGGTTGACAAATATTCTAAAGCAGAGCAACTAAAACTCACAAAATGAAATTTGCTAGGTGGGGAGTTTTCCTCTTTATCATTTGCTGTCTAATATTGGAGTTTTGAAAAGAGGGTAGGAAGAAACAACAGGTGAGAAAATCAGATGCAAAGCGCTGAGACATAGACAAGCAAAACCTTCCTTCCCCTTTAAGCCCCTTTCCAAACGACTGCCCTGAATCTCTCCTTCGTATCTCTGGCAGCACGAAGAAAACCACAAAACCCACAGCCTCTCCCTTCTCGACAGCGGTAACCCCAGCAGGCTGGCTTTTTGCTGAAGATACCTTCCAGGAAGATGACTGGTGATAGGGTCATCCTAACCTCATTATTCTCAGCTCTCTAGATTTCCATGCCTGTGACCAGCTCCCGTCATCTGAAATACTCTTTTTCTGCAGTTCCGAAGAAACTTCTTGGCCACCTTCATTGGCCATCTTATTTTCTTTCACGCCTTCAAATGAAGCTGTTCTGTAAGACTCCATCTTAGGCCCTCTTCTTCCTTCCCTCTGCCCTCACTTCCAGGATGTCATTCACACACTCCCTCCAAGGACAATGCCAGAGAAATGACCAGTCGTCTCTAGCTCCACCATCTCCGCAGCATCCCTGGATACTTGCACGAGCATCCTCAAGGACCTCCCAGGCTTTTTTCAGTTACTCCTCCACATATGATCCTATGCAGCATTGCCAAACTCATCCTCATAAAGGGTACTTACCTCACACCACTCTCTGCTCAAAGATCTTCAATCCCTCCCCCTCACCTACAGAATTAAGGGCAACATTTTCAGTCTGATCCTTTCGTACGGCCCAATGTGGTTTTCCAGCCATCCCTCTGGCTCATTCCCAGCCCATCCTCTTGGTTCCAGCAGGGCTGGAATATCACTGATATTCCCACCAGGGGCCTCTGAGTAGCTTTGTCTCCTCTGTACCTGAAATTCCCTTCCTGCTTCCACCTGCCCAAGCCCTACCATCCTGGTCCACACCACAGACCTGCTGAAATCTGCCCAGTTTTAATTACCCTTTCCTTTAGAAACACACAGTGGGGTGTCTGAGCCAGAAGAGAGTCAGCAGACCTAGAACTTAACGATACCCTGCGCTCTCAGCGTTGCATCCCAGTCAATTAGCCATCTCCTGCCATGAAGGCAATGACTCTCTTATTTCTTTTGTCCCCTGGACCTGGGAAAATGTTTTGCTCACAGCAGGTGCTCAATGAATTCTACTTGATTCAGGGACAGCAGTGGGAGGGAGAGCAAGTTCACTTACAAACGCAAGCAAGGCCTCTGGTCAGAGGGTCAACCTATACGACGCACTCAACAGGAGGTGTTGACATCACGGAGACATGACCTGGAGTCAGATACAATGTGAGGCTTGGAACTGGCTCTGAAGGGTATCAGGACGTGGATGTGCATCCTGACAAGGCTCTGGGAGGACTTAGGAAGGCCTCCTGGATCTAGGCCAGAAGCCACACTGGTTCCAAGCAGAGGCCAGGTTTGCGGCCACTCGCCTGTTAGCTTTGGCAGGAAGTGGTCTGACTGGGCCTCCAAGAGGCTGTTATCACATCTCTCATGAAGAAAGAACAGAAAGAGGAAGAGAGAATGAGGAGAGCATTCGAGAAGAGCTGATATGTGTACTCAGCAGCCCCAGACTGCTTCTGAAATCCATCAATTCCCATGACAAGGCCTGTGTGTGACTTGTGATGGGGTAAGAACTGAGTGCGGATGGGGACCAGACCCCTGGGTGGGGAGATGAAGGGCAAGAGGCGGTGAGGTCAGAAGGAAGGTAACAAATCAGTTCAGAGAGACAGGGCGAGAGGAGAAGCATGTGACAGGCTCTCTGGGAGCTTAGCAGGTCACTGCATCTCTGAACAGCACGCTAAGCACAACGGGACCACCGCCACCTACTCGTCCCAGAAACACTCATCTTTACATCACACCTCAGCCACTCAGAAGGCATGTTCACACGTGTTCATAAGCACAGTCTCATTAACAGGACTCGCCACAATCACACAGGGAGAAGATGGCAACTCTTGTCATACCAAGTTCATGCCTCTTTCCTCTGTGCCACAACTCGCAAACTCCAAGTCTGAGGTCAATATTTCCATTATAGCACAGATGGTAATATCATGCAACAGGTAAAACCTTATAACAGCACAAAAGCACAGAAACCAAAAGTATCCCCAACGTGTCATCGACTCAATGGACATGAGTTTGCACAAACTCCAGGAGATAGTGAAGGACAGGAAAGCCCGGAATGCTGCAGTCCATGGGGTCACAGAGAGTCAAACACGACTGAGTGACTGAACAAGAACAAATATTTTAGTGTGATGAAAACAAAAATCATCCTTGAAGATTATTAACTACAACTATTATTATAAAGATTATAACTATTATTACAAAGCAGCTGAAGACTTACGTTTCCTTTTACCTCCTGAGAAAAGATTAGGTTGTCAATTACATCAAAATTTCGGCCCATGATGGTTATATTTTGACCACCACTGCAAGAAAAAAAATAGGAGTTTCATAGATACACACACAGGCATTTTGCATTTATGAATAAAACCATCATGTTATTCATAATTAATATTAAACTCAGTTATGTTTGAGAGCAAATTAATAAATTTTAATTTCAAATGCATGATATTTTTATGTCTTTTCATGATACTGGCCACAGATCATAGTTTTTTAAGAAACATAAATGTAAAAATTCAGGTTGGATCCTGTTTTAATTCTAGGAAAATGCCCAGATTCTTTTCTAGAATTCTGAATTTTATTGTATCATGTTACCCCATATAATTAGATCATCAGCTGCACCTTGAAAAGGTTTCACTAAACAGAATTTTGTTTGATTGCTGTTTAATCTATAGGAAGACTCTTCAATCTAACAATTTTCAAAATCAAACTCCCAACCTACCAATTACATTTTATGTAGGGAGACAGGGAGTACTTTGGACAAGTTAAAATTATAAATGACATCACAAATCTAAATTCCTATTTGGTAAATCATATAAATAACAACTATGTCCTAGCTCTCCAAAACTAAGCCAAATGATTTCACATATTCTTAGCACATAATTGCATTTCAGCAAAATGGCCATTAGATGTGAAATAAACAGCTGTCCACAGCTCTGGCGGCCCTCACACCCCTGTTCACTTAGGTCACTAGACACTCATTCCAAGGGACAGGAGTCTGAACAGGTCAGCTCCGTCGGCCAGCCGAGCCCATGATGCCAAGACCAGGAGGTGGGCATGAGAAGGCCGATTTGTGTAGGGCAGAGGGAAGGCTTTAAGCCCCGAACCTTCTAGCCACTAGGGGGAAGGCCGAGCTGGCCTCATGCCAGCCTGTCACCATTAGAAAACCAGGCCAAGTGTGGTCTGCCAATGGCCAGACTGCAGAGCTGTGTTCTTGCCCAGGAGTAACCGAGAGACACTGGCTCAGACTGTCATAGGTGATGAGACATTAGGAAACCTCCTATCTTACAACAAAGCACAGAGCACAGCAAGCCTGGGCCAGGCTGCCCGGGAGCCTGGGCAAGCTGTCTGACTGCCCCACACCTCAGGTGCCTCATTGGCAAAAAGGGTTATGCACAGGGGACCCCATAGTCTTGGGAGGATTTCCTGAGTCAAAAGATCTGACACCCTGGGCATATGGGGAGTGTTGCATCACCGTTTGCTCCTATTTATAGGAAGGACTGAGACGCACGGCTGGGAGAACCATGCTAGAGCCTTGGTTTGGAAATGTCAGCTTTCCTCATGCTGCTGTTAGGAGTGGAACTGAAGTCCCAACCTCCAGGACCTCAGCACATGAATCTCTTTGGAGATAGGACCCTGAAAGAGGTCATTAAGGTTAAATGAGGTCATTACAGTGGGTTCCAATCCAATATGACAGGCGTCCTTATTAAAAAAAAAAAAAGAAGAAAGGAGATTATAACACAGACAGGCACAGAGGGAAGACCACTGTGATGACACAGGGAGAGGACGGCCCTCTGCAAGCCTAGGAGAGAGGCTGCAGGATAAATCAACCCTGACAGCATCTTGATCTTGGACTCATAGCTTCCAGAACTTTGATTAAATACATTTCTATCATTTAAGCAGTCCAGTCTGTGGTACTTTGTTACGGCAGCCCTAGCAGCCTAAGACATCCACCTCTCACTTCATCTTAAATAAGAATATTAGAAGTGATTTTTTTTCATTTTCCGTTTCTTTTTTTTTTAAACAAAGCTTCATCTGTAGTTTTACCTAGACAGTACTTTGAAAGTTAGTTTCATGCTGTGTTAGGTGGAGAAACTATCTTTAGGTTTATATTCCAAAATCTTAATGTGAATTTAAATTCAACTAGGGGGAGAATTTTTTTCTTAATATAACAGAGTCATCTGCAAGAGTTTTCTTTGGAATTTCCATTTCTCACATAGGGAGTATCTTTGAAATGTAGACACTGCTTCTCATTTAGATAGTTCCCAATATTTCTTGAAATTATTCAAAAGAGCTTACTCTAAAGGTTATAAAATGAAGGCTATACGAAGGAAGAAGCTTTGGGGCATACGCAGGAGTGAAATGTAGTGAAGAGGATTATGTATTTGTATCAGAAACCTAGGCTTAGTTACTACAGTTGAACAAACATTGAAAAACACAAACATGATCTGAAGAGAAACCAGAATTTCAACAAACACTTCAGCTGTGAGTTTCCTGGCAGCCACAGCTAAGAATAAAACAAGATGTAGTCACAGTATTTACTGTGATGCTGGGAGGCTACCTACTTCTCAGGTATGGCTTTGTTTTCTAAGAATAAATCCTAAAGAGGAAGTCTGTGAAAATTAAGTTATGACAATTATTTCTATATTTATTGGAGTGAAATCCATGATCTTTATACATATGGCCTTGTTAACCACAACAAGAGAAAAACACACTCTAGAGAGTACCTGATCCAGGTGGTAGCAGGATATATGAGCGAGCAGTGGGGCAGAGCAATATAAGACAAGGATCCCACCGAAGCACAGTTCCCGCCATCGAACTGGATACACACATCCTTCATTTCTTTTCGGCTCGATGGAAGAGAGAATTGCATATGGGTGGCATTTAGCACGTGGCTAACCTGTATCCTATAAAGGGGTAGAAGAGAGCTCTTCGGTGACACAGATAGCTAGCACAGCTGATTACCTAAGGAGACAGGATTTGAACTTCATTTGAACTACAAATGAACTACAACAGCTCCCAAACTATCAGAACAGCCGCAGGCAGCTACTGATTAATCAGGGCCCACTTACCCAGCATGGGTATTTTCTGGGGCCGGGTTCCTCTTTCTTTTGTGCATTTTAATGTTTTTATTTACATCTCCCCTAGATGTGGGGAGAGAAGGAAACACAACCACTGCCTTTAAAAAGCCCCAATGTAATAAGAAGTGCCAAGTGAACTGGGTATCAAAGTTTATTAAGGAATTGCCATTCATTTTGAGTGTGCTAATGGCACCATCCTTATCTGTTACCCATACATACTGAAGTAGTCATGAGTCAAAGGATATGGTGAGATATCCTGGGATATGCTCTTAAAAACTCTAGCCTCCATCTTTCCATCACTCTCAAAAACGTGGAGGAGATAAATGAAATAAAGTTGGTAAAACGTTGACTTGGAAGTTGGAGGATATGAAGAGGTTCTCTGTTGTGTATGGAAATTTCCATAATGAAAGGCTTGAAAATCAATCAAGCACTTGCAGGGAAGGTGTGGCAGAACCCAACCCTGGGCAGAGATGGATTCTGCCATTCAAAGAACGAAGAGTTCAACACTAAAGTCCATGCCAGGAGCCCAGGGGCCTTGGAATCAACCAGCATCAGAGCTCCTGACGATCTCCAGACAGGAATTTAGCTGGGACTGTCCTGGGTGCTCTTGAAATCTGCAGGGCATGCCCTCAACACCCTTTGGGAGTCAAAGCAAAGCCTTCAACAGCGTCTCTCTTCAGCTTCCTCTCTATATCACGAGCCTCTAAAGCACAAGTCATGAAGACGGGGTTGCGTCTGGATAATGCTCAGGATAATTATACCACATGAGAATCTACTATTATTACTTAAAGGCTTTGTACATGATTATTGATGGTAATACCCACAGCCTTTAAGCAGTAATAACAGATTCTAACAACAAGGCAAATTCAGAAACATTTGAGCCAGTCTGTACTGACACTTCCTCAAATTTACATTCTAAGATTTTATATTCGGAGCAAAGCTCTAGGAAACTCATTGTAAACTGGCTGATCATTAAAATTCAAACTTGTTTATCAATTTTGGAATGAGAGAGGCAGAAATATGGATCATTCCATTACTATTCTTATATTTTTCTCCTTGGAATAATTAGGTATTTAAAAAATACAGTATTAAGAGAGGTTAGGATTATGGCATGAACTCTGATGCAGAATTAACTGGGTATTACGTTTACTGCTCGTGAACTTGGGTTCACTACACAGATGTGGTTACTGAAATGCTACATGCAGAAAGGTCTCTCTTAGTCATTTAATTTAATAACTGCAGTATCTCAAGACACACTCGGAATTGAAATGAGAGCATAAAGAGTCAGAAACAGGGTAATGCTCTAAAAAACGACTTATTTTCCAGTGAAGCTGATTGCCTTTCAGTGAACACACAGGTGTCTAACTTCACTACACAAATGAAAGATTTTTGCAGTGAGGTATTTAGCCAGGATAAACGATACAAAAATACCTATGTCGCATAGATACAGCCACTAATGTGTGCTGGATAATTCTGGTAAATAGCAGAACAGAGAAGAAGAGCATCCAAGGAGTAGCTTTTTCCATCAAAATGACAGACATCCCAAATTTACTGCTAGGAGGGGAGGGGGATGACGGTTAGATGCAGCAAATGAATTAAAACAAAGAATTCAGTATGTAAGTGTGGCAAATTAAAATGCTGTACAAATCTGTTTTAGTAGTTAAGAACCAAACACCATGCTTCAGTGGATGGTCTTTGACACATTTCCATGGTGAGAACAAACTCACTATTCTACAGCATGTAAATGGCAACATCTTTCTTCTTTAAATTAGCCAACACCTCTAAACACTAACAAGCAGAAACTCAAACGGTTTATTATGTTATTGTTACTTTATCTCATTTTGGAGAGTAACATTTACACAAGAGTGTTAGTAAAATACCAGACTTTCTTCTCTCAAAAGTTGCATTGAAAGAATGTGTTAGGGAAAAGAGGTCATAGAAATAATGGTGTTCAAATGGTACATCATTGACCAGATATCTGTGTTGGGGGGTTTTCTTCTTTTTAACACTAATAGATGTTTCATTTAGTTATTATTTGAGCCTGAAACCATTCCAGTACAGCTACTGCTGCTGCTAAGTCGCTGCAGTCGTGTCCGACTCTGTGTGACCCCATAGATGGCAGCCCACCAGGCTCCTCTGTGGGATTCTCCAGGCAAGAACACTGGAGTGGGTTGCCATTTCCTTCTCCAATGCATGCATGCATGCTAAGTTGCAATACAGAGAAGGCAACAAAAGAATAAAATGGACCAGAAAATTTGTCCTCTCAACTTTCAGTAATACATCGGAAGAGTGGCCCTATTTTCCCATCAAATTCTAAGGTACTCAACTATTTTTCTAAGTGATCATCTTAAAAATGATGTCTGTTTCTCAACTTACTTGATTTTGCTCATGAAAACAAATCAGGACCTCAATAGGCAACATCCTGGAATTATTGTATTTTGAGGTGTTGGGGGTTACATGGCACAGATTCTCTCACAATTAACTTCAATGTGGTGCTTAAATTATTTTACTTCTTGAAGTCATGTTATATCAAATATACAGAGTAAGTGGCTCACATTGGCACATGGAAAGAAATTAATCATAAAAAAGATTATAATCTCAGTGCTATTCCTTTGGTATAAACTTTAGCTTTTCAGTATGTTACCAAGAATGAATCACTAATATTTCAACTCACACATCCTTATCACAAGTACTGGTTCCTTTCAGGATCATTGTGATGTTCGATGCCTCGGTAAAGTTTGCTCCCGTGACGGTCACATTACTTTTCCCTAAGGTCGATATTTTCTGCGGCTCAATGGACTTAACAGAGAAGACCTATTGGAAAGAAAAGATTAAAACACAAGATCAAAGCTAAGAAATGGCATTGTTCCAAAAAATCTGTTTATGCACTGCCGTTCGAGAAATCACTGGGAAATTACAACATTTTGCAAACACAAGCAGACAGTGTTTAATGAAATCAATGTATTCAAGGAGGAGTGCCGCAGATTCATGTCTCTCAACATGCGACAGCATGAGGTCAAAGCAATTAGTCTTTGTCTCACAAGACAGTTGAAAATACAGTTGAAGAGTCTGACATTCTGTCTGAAGAGTGAGATATCACTAGAGTTCTCAAACATGCTTGCTGCCTCACAGCCTCTGGAGGCTCCCAACGTAACAAAATGAAGTAAAAGATGAGGCGTCCACTGACTGTAAGTCAACAACAGATTCATCATTAAGTTGGAATAAATGTCATCCAGGATAACTTAAATTCCCAAGAAAGCAGTTCCTATTTTTTGTTTGTTTGTTTGTTTCAGTAGGCTATTTGACTCAAGGAATATACTGCAGGGAAAAAAAACTCAAGAAACCAACCAGTTAAGTCACCTAATATCTAGTAGTTGGATGCCTAAACTCCTGGAGCCACCCACTGTTATTCCACATTTGTAGATACCATCTATTCCTTGGAACCAATTACAAGCTTTATCAGGTTTTTTTCTATCAAGAAAGTTTCCCTTGGAATAACCCAATAACTGGGGCCCCATATCATGTAGATTTTATGCACCTTACTTCTCTATTTGCAACATCTAATCAAATTCCCCTTAAAAAAAAAAAAAAGCCCTTTATTTGATGGCAAGAATCATTTTCCCTTTCAAAGACAAACCAATCTTGATCTCTTTCACTTTTCTCTACAGATGCCATTGTCTATCTTTTTGCTCATTGAGTAGTTGTTTTGTAGACTATTTCCAGCAAGTCTATATTCTTCTATAATATGGACCAAACAGAGCAAGATTCTAAGATGCTAGCCCATACAAAGCTCAGCAGATCTTTAGTATGAGTGAATTTTCATACTCACACTCCTAGTATTTGAAAATGACCCCCAGGTCCAGAGATGCTTAATCACGTGGAGTTTGGCTAAGTCATAAATACCGAGTGTATCCACTTAGAGGATAAAGTCTAGGAGGAAGCCACTTAAGGCACTGGGAGAGCTCATGTCAAGCACCTGCCTGCCACCTGCTTCTTCGAGCACCCCAGTAGCCACTGTTCCTCTGCATATATGACGCTCATCAGGATGGCCTTGCTGTGCTGCCCGCCCTGCTGAAAGGATATTTTATCATTCTGCTCCTTGACAAACACAGGTGCTATATGGTGGAACAGTCACCATCACTCATGGTCACTGTGGATTGATTTTCCAGATTGAGGTAAATTCATTGTTAATGTCATCACAGCAATGATGTAATGTGACAGGGAATTGATTTCGGTGGCAGAATTTATTTTAATCACTTAGTAAAGGACTTCAGTCCTGTATTTATAGAATCACAGAGGGCCTGAGAGGGTCACTTTAATTATTCTGTTAGAGTTGACTGCATTTTATGGGGGAAATTACCTGCAAGAGTGGTACTTGGAATAGGGGGGATTAGCAAAGACGTGGAAATAAATCCCTCGTAAATGTCAAGTGTGTGTTGTATACCAAAAGGCTTACTCTTTGCTCTGACAGGATGCCAGCTAAGTGAACAGGTATTTGTTAAACACCTACAGGATCCCTGGGATGGCACGAGGTGCTGTGGGGGACACAGGACCTCTGGGTGCACTAGATCAGGAGAAAGTAAATTCCTAGATTTGCCTGGAGCAAGTTAAATTCAGTCCACTGCTCGTTCTTGGACAGCCTATGGGAAAAAAAAGTCAAAAGAAGAAGAATATTCCATGACATGTGTAAACACATGAAATTCAAATTTCAGCATCCATAAATACAGTTTTTTGGGAACATAGCCACACCATCATTTACGCATTGTCTGTCACTGCGTTTGCACTATAATGGCAGGGCTGAGTCTTTGCCACAGAGATCACGTGGCTTGCAAAGCCTGAAATATTTACGGTCTGACTTTTTGAAGAAAAAAATCTGGCTGACCCCTGCACTACTGGGTCCACTGTCTTCTTAGGGAAGCAAGAGGCTTTAGGTAAACCTTGATGCAGACTTCACATTTATATCCAACTCGGCTCTGATTCTTGGGTTTCTTTGCAGATAGCCCTTCTCACTTCTTCTACTTAGACAGTTGATGTCTGCTCAAGTGAAATTTCAAACACGCCAAGTAAATGCTACTTCTTTGCTTTCAGGAGAGGCTAAAAACAGAGCCTTCTAACTAACCTAAAACAGATTTTCTAAAGGGGGTTATAGTTTGCTTCTTAAACAGCTCCACAAACACCATCAGAGGACCGGCCATGTCACCTGATTAACTTTTTATTTCCCCCTGAGTAGAGACAGTCCTATTTTCAAAAGGATTTTGTTTTAAAATCTTATTGTTGACAGAGGTTTCCATTGGCTGTCTAGGATGGAATCTAGCCCTGGTCTATCTTGTGAAAGCAGGTGCTTCAGATCCGCTTGCAAAGAGGGTCAGATTAGTTGTCCTTTGTCTGCTTGGAGAACATCTTTTAAGTGGGTTAAAGTGCTACCAAGCAGACCTCATTAAATAAACAACTCAGATATACAAGAAAAGACAGTGTGCCTATATGGCTGTGTTATATGCCTACAATTCTTAGAAATACAACACTTGCTATTTTTACTGATAAATAGTCTTTAAAAATCCAGTACATACAAAAGGCCAAGAATGATCTCGCCACATACTCAGTATTCTAGATCTATTTCTGTATTTGAATCAAGACTTCATTCATAACCTGAAATGAAGTAGCAGGTCCCATAAGCTGACACATACAAGGGGTTAATTTAAAAACATAATCTAGCTTGATGCAGAGATTATTCCTTACAGCCCTGTGGAGTGAGATTCCTCCCTCATCCTATGCCCAAGGATTTCCATTTATCAAATCAAAATACCATTGGCTCTAACCCTTAGAACCCTGGGTTGCCCAACAATTAACCTCAGAACAGTCTACTTCCTGTCAGTTACATTTTAAAGACTTAAGAGTTATTTTTAAATGGCTGCACAATTTTAAATTATTTAATAAAATATTTGGAACTCTGGCTGCTCACAGGTTTAAATCACTGCCTATTTGATATTAAAAAAGGCACATTAGAAACTGGTTAATTAGGTGATTGCAGACTACCCAGTTATTTTATTTTATTGTTTTTTAAAAACAAAGTCATTATAAGACACTGGAAATAGCACAACCACTAAGAACCAGTTACCTTTGGAAAGGTCTAAGAGGATTACTCTTGACAGGAAGAGCACCTTTTGTGAAACCTGACATCAACCCAATGCAGATTACCATGACATTAATGGAGAAACTACCACTATGATTGAAAAGAATATTAGAAAGAGGTACATTAGGCAGGCTCAATCTATTAAGACCAAATTATACTCTATTAATCTGTTTCCAAAAAAAATCTGAATACAGCAAAGCTCTCTGTAGGCCTGGACCTGAATCAACACTCAGTAAAACGTTTCTCAGATTTTCACTCTTGAAATTAGTTCAAACGAGACTGGATAAAAAGTCACATGGGTTCAAAAAAACCAGCTGGAAATCTGAAACCAAAGGACATTAGAGAGATGAAAGGTAGCACAACTAATTAAAGGAAAGTGCCTTATAGGGCCCTACAGGGGTGAGAATTTGGTTCAGAATTATTTAACATCTTTATTAATGACCAAAAAGGATGGAAGTAATATATTAATGAAATGTATAAATTGAGAAGAGTGGTAATCAGCAGTGGAGATGGTAAAGTGTAAAAAGACGTGAGATGTAGAAAGAGAACACCAAAATACAGTCCCACCAGAGGAAAATGAGAGCGTTAATTGGAACAAAAATGTCGTGTCCATCTGATGCTCAGCCCCCAGCTGAATACTTCTTCATGGCCCACCGATCCGTGAAAGGACTGGTCCTCGGGAGCTTGAGATGCAACTGCCACTTGGTCCTAGCAATTATCGAGAGTTAGAAGGCCAGCTGAGGTGGAGCAGGAGGCCTCCCAGAGGGTGACGGGCCAAAGCCTTGTGCAGAGAGATCGAGGCTTGCCTCTTTGACCTGGGGGACTTGAAGGCGAGGCTGTGAGGCCAGTCCATCAGGCAGCTACTCTTGGGCACTGAGCCTTCTGAATGTGGTTCCTCAGACCTGGCCGAAGCGCCCAGGACTCTGTGACCAGGGTGGGCAATGCCTCCATTCCATTAGAGACCCCTGCTTGCAGATTTAACCCCACCAATCAAAACCCATCCCTCAACTTCAATAGGAGATGCTTGGTGCTCCCCTCTCCCGAGGGCCTTGGTTTCCCATCTCAAGCTTCTCTGCTCTTCCCATCTTGGGGAAGATGCCAGGCTTTCCTGGGTCTAACTCCTTTTCTTCGACTATGCTCCAACCTATCACCCCATTCCAAGCCTTCAACACTAACGCACATGCCTGACAGCTTGCCCAGGCCACCCAAGAGAAGTCCCTTCCAGACTGACTCTTATCATTGATACTACACTGAGGTCATGCAATATATGTGGTTTAGTTGCTAGGTCATGTGCAACACTTGTGACCCCAGGGACTGTAGTCCACCAGGCTCCTCTGTCCATAGGATTTCCTAGGCAAAAATACTGGAGTGGGTTGCCATTTCCTTCTCCAGGGGATCTTCCCAACCCAGGGATTGAACCAGGTCTCCTGCGTTGCAGGTGGACTCCTGCACTGCAGGCAGATTCTTTACCAACTGAGCTACAAGGGAAGCCCCGTGCAGTGTATACTAGTGGTTAAAGCCGTGGCTTAGACTGCCTGGGTTCAAACCTCGTGTCTACCACTCACTACCTACTGACCCTGTGCAAGCCAACATTTGTCTATCAGGTGAGGAAAACAGGTCCATCATAAAGCTCCAATAAAGGGGCACTTTGAGCTCAGGATATAACCCCAGGCTTCACAAATACGGGCCACCCCTAGTCAATTTTGCATATTCTGGCATTCCTACTTATAGCTTTTTCTGTCGTACACACTAAGAAGCTTCATAAAAATGCATCCCCAACTATTACAAGTTCTTAACAAAACTCCACAAGGGCACATATTTTGCCTCTCTGCCCAGCACATAGTAGGTGTTCAATAAATGTTTCGAATGAATGAATACGAGAGCAACTGGCAGTGAACCCCACAGCACACAGCTCAGTGCTAGGCCCACAGAAGCTACTCAACAAGGCACATGTTAAATTTGACTTTGCTCTTTAAGGCAGGGACCCTGAATGAGGTGATTTGGGTTGACTGTGAGGAGTTAAAATGCACATCATACGTGATGGAGGAAGAGAAGAAAACTCACAAGAAAGAGAAGGAATGTGAATCTCCCGGGAGCAGGAAGACATGGCTTTGTACCGTGCGTTTCTACCCGGCAGTGATAAGTATAACAAATATTAGAACAACCTCATATCCCAGACCTTCACAACCTTTCCTTGAGAACAGGAAAGACAGGGCAGTCACCTCTTCTCTTGGCAGGTGGAGGCCCCAGATATAAGATTATTAAGAAAAGGAAGGAAAAGAGGTTAGGGCAGGGTGACAAGGCCAACTGTTTCTGACAGAGACTGGCCCTGACTGTTGAAAATACTTTCCATCCAAAGGGCAAATATATTGATAGATTTTTAAGTTATTTGCCCTATTCCGGTGAAGTGGCTCCTAATGAAGCCCCCTGGGGTTCTTTCTGGTTTGACATCAGTAAGTCCGTCCCTGGTTCCCGTGGGGGAGCTCCCATGACACTACATGTTTCTAAGCTGTGGTCAGGGGATGGCTCACAGGGTCATGAGAGAGCCTGAGGACAGCAGAGCCAAACAGGGAGTCAGCCAGGAGCCCTCTCTCGTAAGTTCCACGCGCTCGCACGCACGCTAAGTCGCTTCAGTCGTGTCCGACTGTCTGAGGCGCCATGGACTGTATAGCCTGCCTGGCTCCTCTGTCCATGGGATTCTCCAGGCAAGATTATTGGAGTAGTTTGCCATTTCCTTCTCAGATGAGTTCATTCATGCATTAAAAAAAAAAAAAAAAAGAGTCTTGAAGAGCATTCTACTGCTGCTGAAAAACAAAATGTAAGGCTCTATAGATGTAGGTTCCAGGGTCATTTCAACCTTGTTCTGTCCCATAACTTCCTGCATCCTTCTGCTCCAGCCAAACTAAATCACTTGGGGTCTCCCATAAGGGGTGCACTGGAATTTTCTGTGATGCACTATGCTTTCACAATACCCTAACCCTATGCTTAGAAGACCCACCCCGTCTCCAGGTGTCTCTTCCCTTAACTACGGGCTGCATGCCATCTTGCATCAATCCATCCATCCATCCATCAAAGACTTAACCAACTGCACTGATGAAGTGTTTTTAACTGCCAGGCCCTGGGCTTACATAATCAAGAATGACTAAGACAAGGCCCCGGGCACAGAGAGGCTCTCAGGGTTTGTGTACTTCCTGGTACCTTTCCTAGGCTACTATTTTCTATATTGTATTCTTTTTTATGTGCTTATGTACATAGAAGATTCTTAAGACTGATGACAAGAGATGCCCCTGATTCCCGTGTGTCCTCCTCATGGCATCCATGGAGCTCTGCGTATTGGTATATATTCGGTGCACAATCAACACCTATAGGGATCATCAATCCAAGCTCAGTATTAGGACACCCACGACTGTGTACCATTCACTCACATCTCACGTCCCCATGCCTGGCACACAGGAAGCACTCAGTATGTATGTGACGTGGAAGACGCACTGCAGGAAAGCCTTCGATGGCTTCTCTGCTGGAATAGCGTTCAGTGCTTCATTCAAAGCCAACCTGAGGGCCACACTGGAAATCTGGATTTACACATTCCATGTGATAAGGAAAAGACAGCAGTGTATCACAGAGCATGAGAAGTCCATCCGGTGACAATACTCCATTCCCAATAGTCCATTCTGAACTGAGTCATTCATTCATTTCTGGTCATGCCATGCAGCTTGCCAGATCTTAACTCTCCAGCTGGGGCTTGAACCCATACCCCTTGCAGTGGAAGCACGGAGTCCTAAACACTGGGCAGCCAGGGAATCCCCACGTCTTTAAAGAAAACATTTCAGCATCAAAAAGATGTCTTTCACCAAAGGTCATGCATGGAGAAGCCCTGAAGACAGGTCTGGGCTTTTGCTTATTTCCAGCTTTCTCCTATTTCCTTGGTGACCCCAGTTCTTTCAACCACATATGTCAAAAGGTTCAAGAAGACATAATACAAGAAACCAGGATGCAGTGACCTTATTTTTTTCTTTAAAAATGTAAAAAGTCACTGCCTGAACCATGACTTAGCAACAGAGAGGGACACATTATTGATGCATAAAAGAATGGATGAATTGCCAGAGAATTATGTTGAGTTAAAAAGACCAATTCACAAAGGGTGCCTCTGGATGATTCCATTTATATAAAATCTTTGAAATAATAAAATTACAGAATGAAGACCAGATTAGTGGTAGCCAGAGGTCAGAAACAGCCAAGTGGGAGGGGAGGAAGAAGCAGGGATGACCACGGACAGGCAACATGGGGAGGCTTGAGGTGACAGAGCTTATCTGTAGTCTGGACTGTTGCCACGGTCAAATCCTAGTCGTGACATTGCGCTATTGTCTGGCAAGATGTTACTGCTGGGAGAAACTGAGTAAAGGATATATGAGACCTCTCTGAATTATTTTCTCACAACTCCATGCAATCTACATTATCTCAGAATAAAACGTTTTCTTTCAAAATGATCACAAAAAAGAAGAACAAAATCTCAGAAGGCACACTTTCTGATTTCAAAACTTACTACAAAACAGTATTTTATGGGTATAAAGACAGACCTATGGACCAATGGAATAGGATATACAGCCCAGAAGTAAACCCTTGCATACAGAGTCACGTGACTTTTTGATAAGGGTGCAAAGCATATTTAACAGGGAAAAGGACAGGTTTTTCAACAAATTGTCTTGGGAAACTCGATAGCCACAGAAAAGAATGAAGTCGGACACCTACCTTATACCATATATGCAAATGAACTCAAAATGGATCAAATAACCTAATTGTAAGAATTAAAACTATAAAACGCTTAGAATAAGAGCTTTATGACATTGGATTTGCCAATGATACCTTGGATGTGACACCCAAAGCACAGACAACAAAATTCAAAAAAATAAATTAGACTTGGACAAAATTTAAAACCTCAGTGCATCCAAGGATACAATCAACAGAGTGCAATGGCCATCTATGGAACAGGAGAAAATATTTGCAAATCATATATCTGATACATGGCTGATATCTGAAGTATATAAAGAACTCCTGCAATTCAACAGCAACAACAAAACAAGCAACCTGACTATAAAATGGACAGAAGGCTTGAATAGACGTTTCTCCAAAGAAGCACACAAACGGCCCACAAGCACACACAAAGAGGTTCAATGTCGCTAAACAGTAGGCAAGTGTAAATCAAAATCACAGGGAAATACCACCTTATACCAAAGTAAGACGGTTACTATTAAAAAAAAAAGTGTTGGCAAGAATGTGGAGAACTCGCAACACTCAAACGCTGTTGGTGGGAATGTAAAAAGGCTGAGAGGTAAGGAAAACAGAACGGTGTTCCTAAAGAAATTAAAGACAGGATTACCATATGATCCAGCAATTTCACTGCTGAGTACATACCCCAGAAACTGAAACAGGGTCTTGAAGAGGTATTTGTACACATCCATTTATAGAAGTATTAGTTACAGTAGCCAAAAGATGTCTGCAACCCAAGACATCAATTGAATGATAGAAGTGTCCATCAGTGGATGACTGAATAAACCAAATGTAATATATACAAACAATGCGACATTATTTAGCCTGAAAGGAAATCCTAACACATGTTACAGGATGGATGAACCTTGAGAACATTATATTAAGTGAAATGAACCAGTCACAAAAAGACAAAACCTGTTTGATTCCACTTAATCTGAAGTACCTAGAGTAGTCAAATTCACAGAGAACTGAAAGTAGAACCGTAGCTTCCAGGGGCAAGGGGAAGGGAAAATGAGGCGTTACTGTTTAATGGGGACAGGGTTTCAGTTTTGCCAGTCGAAACATGTTCTGGGGATAGATGGTGGCGATACCTGATGACAATGTGAATGCACTTAACACTACTAAGCTGCACCCTTAAAAGTGGGGCATTTTGTGTTATACGAACTTGACCAGTTAAAAAAAAAACTGAAACAACAGCGAAAGAGAAGTTTAATTTTTGTTTTTAAAGCCAGTGCCTTTTTGATTTAAACACCTGTCACTATGCCTTAATTTCATCAACCAATGAGAAGAGTAATGTGGCTCATCATTTAATAAAACCTCAAAGACTTAAAAAGTCTGAAGAGATTGGCACACCAAGCTTTTCTAATGCCTTTAATTAACTTCATAATCCATTTTGACTCACATCCCCTCTGCTTGTCACTGAATTCACCTACACGTACTCTCAACGGTTTGGTGGTGATTAAAAATGTGTTACTTATTTATATTGGCACTTGACCTTAAGTAGCAGCAAATGGGTGTGTCAAAGCCACAGATTAGTCAAGAAATAGAAAACGGAGCCTTTAAGAACAAAACATGCTCCTGTGTTTGATTTGTCTGCTCCCACTAGACCCAGGGTTAATGAGAATAAGAACTTGTCCTTTTCCGGTTTTCACTCCATAGTAGATGCTCAATTAACTTCCCTTGACTGAATGGCACCAGCACTTGTGTGCTGACTGCATCAATCTGCCCAGAAATGTTTCCTTGGTTATATTCTCTCTTTCCAAACACGTCTGTCAGCTGAGCTTAGTGACTTACTGTGAAGAAAATAAGAGGAATTTCCGAAGAAATTTTCATGAAAAGTATTTTTTCATGAACGACCGTTTTGAGACATGAAGAGAAATGTATATTTATTACATAGAAACAACTTTGTTTTGACACTATTAACTACTGGTCAGATTGTCTCTACAAAGAAAAGCAGTTCAAAGAGATTCATTTGTGTGGTTTGCATAGACACGCCCAGCCCTGGTATACCCCTCAGAAATGCAATCATAAACGTGGTTAAAAACTGAAATCCCCTCAGTGCTATGTGCTCTAGACGTCCCTCTAACTCTTCCTGAGATCACGACATCAGATTTAAAATTTGACTTCTACCAGAACATCATTTTTCACAACTATAGATTTTTAATTTCTTTTATGTGAGTGTGCAGCCTCTGATGTATTGAGCCAATTAAATGAAACTTGGTTAAAAACCAAAGGTAAAATGGGAATTTGGGTAGAAAGCAAAATAGGGAATTTTTAAAAGGAACCCAAAGTAGCAGATGTTACTGTCATTTAAAGGGGGATTTTCCCAGCATCAATACAAAAATAGGGTCTGACCTGTAAGCCCCAAGTGGTTCTGTTGCTCATACTCTCCTTGAATCTTCCTCCTCCTGCTGTTTTGGGTGGTGTCCATTTTTGAAAAGCCACTGGACAGAGGTCCTGAAACGGAGAACATTCCTTCAACATCCCAATGGGTGGAAATTCAGAGTTTGAAATAAACACAAAATGCAGGCTAGGGCTGGGTGGTCACAAACATTTATTTTTGGTGAAACTCTGTAATACCAAAAAAAATGTCACTTTACCTGGTTTCTCTTGTAATCTGAAGGGTCACAAGCTGTGAAGGGGTGGATGCATTTTCTCTCACTTTTACACCAGGCACAGCCAGTTCGGATACATCCTGGACATCTAGCAACACAAAAAACCAATGTAATTCCTGCATTTTTAGGAAAACACACATCCTAGAATTTCCCTCTGTGATGCTGTGTGTGAAGATTAAAAACTAGGGGAAAAAAAGTCCCTAGATAGACTGTGATGAACCCAGGGGAGACAGGACCGTTCTTTCAGGCTAGGGACAGACTACTGACTTTGCGCCCTGCTCTGGGCAGCCCTCGGGGCTGGTGGACCATCAGGAAGCTTGCTAGGGGGTTGCCATGGAAACCTGAAGCTGGGGTCACCTGTTGCGTTGGAAGATGACAGGAACCCTCTGAATCTATTTCTACATCCGGTTCTGCTATTCGTCTACCTTCAGGTAAGCTTCCCTCTGGACGCTCATCTCCCCATCCCCAATAAGCCCACCCTCACTGGAGCAAGAACACCGCCCAGTGCCTGGAAGATGGGAAACTAAAAGTGCTACCTTGGCAAGTGGAGAAAACAGGGTGCCACTGTTTGCTTTTTATCAAATTAAGGAAGAATTGTGTCTACTAATCAAACAACCATGCATGGATAACAGCGTAAGACTTGAAAAGCACTTAATAGGATAATCAGTGTTAAAGCAAGAACAGTAAAAATGGAAATTGAAGTGGGTCTGGAAGTGTAGCTAAGGGAAACAAGAGAGAGCTTTGGCCTCTGGGACAAGGAGAGAACCAGATCAGGGAGAGGGGGACACATTCGCATTTCAGATATGTGTCCAGAGATGCCAAGGCACCCTGAAGCTCTGACCTACAGAAACTGCAGTTTTGGTGGGAGAAAGCAAGCAAGCGCAGGCTTGCCTAAGTGTTTACCAGGCCACCAACGTGCGCTCAAAGCAGGCCTGCGCCTTGCGCTCTGCTTGCTAACCCTCAGGTGTGATGACCTTACTAAGTGCTTTCCAAAAGGGAAGTAGGTACCCAGGGAAAGGGCAGGAAAGGGCGGGCACTCACCCTCTGGGGAGCTGTGGGTCTGAGATCTGGTTCTTAATTACCTCCTTGTGTACCCGAGGCAAGTCACTGCTTTTCGCCAGGCTTTACAACTGGAGGTGGGGAGCTGTATTATGTTTAAACTCTCCTTGAGCTATACAATTCTGTTTAGCTCTTTCCCTTTTTCTCACCCCCCTCCCCCTGCCATTTTCATGGACTTTTGAGGCTTTCTGTAACAAGTTTAGCTTTTCCCCTGCTTGAATTCATTCTGTTTGTTAGAAATCACTGAACTCACTATCAGAATGCCGAGGTGGTAAAGGTAAAGTCTGCCAGCTCCTGTCCATATAGGGTTAGGGTGGCCTCCCTACTCAGCTTCCAGTTTGTTGCCTTTTCCCTGAAGAAACAATGGTTCCCAGGCCAGACCCACAGAAACCTACATTTGGCACTCATCCAGTTGGTCAAGCATACCACTGAAAGAACTACGGAATCACTAATAAGACAGCTTCCTATCATTTCCATGGAAATGTCCATCCCATTTTCCAGTTGGAAAACCAGGAACCTGGGAAACATCTTTTCTCTGCCTTCACTCTGCTTTAGAAGCAAGGGGGGTATGCAGCTCAACAGGGCCAAACATGGTACAAAAATGTGGGTCATGATTAACATGTTCTTTTTTAAAAAATTATTAATCTATTTATTTATGGCTGTGCTGGATCTTCATTGCTGTGCACAGGAGCTTTCCCTAGTTAGGGTGGCTTCTCTCATTGCACAGCACCGGCTCAGTAGTTGGCGGTGCATAGGCTCAGTTCCTCCAAGGTGTGTGGAATCTTCCTGGATCATTGATCGAACCTGTGTCCCCTGCATTGCCACTTTACCACTGGACCACCAGGGAAGTCCTAACTTGTTCTTTTGATGACAGAGACTTCCACCTTCTCTTGTCTTTAACTGACTTCCTTTTACCTCATGCTCCACTCTCTTCCTTGACTCAAATTCCCAAAATCATTCTGATCTGCAGATAACCTAGCTGCACCCTTTTGCCTATTACTTCAAGGCCACCTCTGGGTTGGAGAAAGATGTATTTCCCTGTGGGTAAAATACACCCAGGCACAGTCGTTTGCCTCTTGGCTGCACCACCTCACTTAGTGTGGCTTGAACAAGCCAGCTGATTAGCTCAGGGGCCCTCCTACCTCCCATTAGGCCACGGTCCAAAAGGCGCCTTGGAAAGTTCTCCTCCACAAAAGAGTTCTTTAGGAAATCGGAGAGTAAAGCAAATAAATAAATTAAAACCAATGAGAGAATATTTACATTTCAAATAAAATCTTACTCTCTTAATGATGAGCAGTTGGTAAAGTTGAATCTCTTTGACACACGCCAGGAACCAAATGAGAACGTCACGTTGACAATTAAAACATCTGGAGCAAAGAGGGAAAAGCAGTCATTGACGGCGAAGCCCTGCTATCATCGAGTAAAGCCGGAAATACAGAAAATAAATATTTTTTGCCTCCTCCACATACAGGGTGGAGTGTGCCAGCTGTTCGCTAACATTTCCATCAGTATGTGGCCTCTTCCCCGGGGCCATTCCCGTCAGGCAGCCGAAGTGCACAGCACAAGCCTCCAAACAGATCCCAGCCCACCTCGTTCCAGGCCTCCCATGGATAATCACTAGGAAAAAGCCATTTCACAGCCCATTTGCAGCTCATCCTCTCCCCAGAATCACTATCTCAGCTTGTAATTGGCCACAGCATAAGAATAAAACAAGTCACTGAGCAAGAACTGTCTAGAACATGATAACCAGAATGTTAGAGAAGAAAGAAACCCTGCACCTTCAGAAGAACCCACACTACAGATGTTTACCCAACACACTCCGAAGTGTGGTTCCGGTGGGCTGGGAGCCATGATTTTCTTGGAGTCAACTGTTGCCAAATCTATGAGGAAGGATTTCCTACTTGCTTTTGAAAACCTACCCATTGGTTAGAAAAACCCCAAAGAATAAAGTAATATGATAAACAGTGTGCTAAATCACCATGAGAGAAACGGCCTATTTCCTGTATCACTGTAACTTACATCCTCTATCCAAGATGATTCCTAAATCTGGTTGTGTATCAGAATCACTTGAGAAACGGATGAAAATACATTCCCAGATATTCTGACTTGGCAGGCCTGGGGTGTGTTGGGAATCTGGGTTTGTAATCCTCCCCATGTACTGTACTGACTGTGTATTGCCAGGTTTGGGGGTGGTAGCCTAGCGTGGTGCCTTTCCAATCCCATTGTGTCCAGGGACCAGGGCTACTCTGTGATATTTTCGTTGTCCCCGATTTTGCCATTAGTATCTTCTTCCTTTTAGGAATTAATGAGGAGAGCAGATGATACTTTAAAAATGAAAAGTCTTTCCTTGACAAATTAATAAGTTGGCCTAACTTTGTTGGTACCTCTAGTTTTCCTACTGAAATATGATCAGTGCTTGATTCCAAAAGTCTGAGAACCCTTACTTTAAGAGGCTTCTCTACAACAGGAACATTCATTCTGAAAGCCAGGATGCCATATAAAATTCTGCTCACATAAAGTGGAAATGATAATGCTCGGTTCCAAAGACAAGGAGGTTTGGAGGGCTGGCATGACCTCTCAGCAAGAGCATTTGAAGACACTTGATAACTGTTAACAGAATGAATGTATGGACAGTAAGCACTGAGGGACTCCCAGTGAAACATACACGTCATCGTAATCTACAAGTGTCCAGTGATAGAGACTAGCAAGAGTTGTACTTTCCTGCGTATCAACTGTGCACAAAACACTCCTGGGAAACCTCACAAGGAAATGAGTATATATGATCTCAGCCCTGAAAGCATTCAGTTATTCTAGAAGAGACCAAAAAAATTTAGGTGAAACAGCACCATGACAGGATAGCCAAGGAAATACCTTTTGAGTGGTTCAAGTTCCATGCATCATCTGGGTACCAAGATTGGGGTGCATGTGGCGGGGCGGGGGTGGGGGGTGGGCAGAGGGTACTGGAATGATTAGGATGATTAGAGAAGAATCCATCAAGGCTGTTATGGAAGAGTTGACTTCAAAGCAGAAGGGAGACAGAATTTGGTGAAAGGGATGAAGCTACTACAGACTACAGACAAAGGTCTGGTAATGGCCACTGACTAGCTGGATGCAGGAGGTAGGAAGTGTGTCTGTTCGCCAGCTCAGAATATATAAAGCATCCAGAGAAAAGGGCAGACGAACGGTTGGGTGAAACTGACAGAGGCTTTAAAAACAATTGACTACATTATAAATCAACTGCATTTAAATTTAAAACAAAGATTTAAAAATGTTAAGAATGCAATCAATTAGCTTTTCACGGTGATCTCAAATACTTCAGAAGCTTATGTTCCAGGTGAGCAAGACCTGCATTTTAATAACCATGCACTTGACTCCACATCTTTCTCACCCAAAGGAACTCGTGAATCCTCAGTTCATACACTGTAACTCCTAGCCATCTTTTTTTAAAACTTAATTTTTATTGGAGCATAGTTGCTTTACAATATTATGTTTCTGCTAAGTCGCTTCAGTCGTGTCCGACTCTGTACGACCCCATAGATGGCAGCCCACTAGGCTCCTCTGTCCCTGGGATTCTCCAGGCAAGAACACTGGAGTGGGTTGCCATTGCCTTCTCTATTATGTTTCTACTGTACAGCAAAATGAACCAACCAAACATATACATACATCTCCTCTCTTCTGGATTTCCTTCCCCTTCAGGTCACCACAGTGTATTAAGCAGAGTTCCTTCTGCTATACAGTATGTTCTCATTAGTTATCTGTTTTATACATAGTATCAATAGTATATATGTATCAATCCCAAACTCCCAGTTCACCACCCCTGACCATCCTTTGAATCCATCCCCTTCTCTTCATCCTTATCTGCCTCCAGCTACTTCTACTCTCGGTCCCCTCAACCTGAATCACTGCAACAGCTTCCCTTCTGTCAGACTTTTCTGAATGCAGCCCTTCCCTCCTCCAGCCCTGATCTCCACCTGTGGCCATTCATTCAACAAAAATGTATTGATCATCAATGGCTACTTTGAGCCAGACACTTTGTACCTTCTTTGGTATCCGTTTTCTGTCACTCCACTCTCTACCCCATTTGACTTGGCCACATAGAACCTTTTTTTGGCTCCTCAGACAAAGCTTTTTCCTTCCTTTGGTGGGTCACACTAGCTGGGCTCTGCCTGGAATACTCTTCCCCTTTTTCTTTGTCCAGCTCAACGCTACTCATCCTCCAAGAAGCTCTCCTCGCCCTCTCGCTGTTCCCCCGAGTCTAGTTAGGTGTCCTCCTCGCGTGTTTCTCACTCGAGTCCCCTGCACGCTGTTCATGGCTGTCAGGTGCTGGCCACTTGCTGCTATCCCAAGAGGCTCTCAACACTGGGAGCAAAGAACAGATCAGTCTCTTTCTGTCATGGCGTCCCTACCACCTAGCACAGTGTCTGGCACACAGATGCTCAATAAATATTTGTTTGAATGAACGAATGCAATGAACTTAAGATGATAAAATATTGGCCATTTCCTTTTCTCATCTCACCAAGGGCATTCCCAGCTTTTCAGATCCCTGAACTATCTGAACCATCCAGGAAGGGTCAAGTTCAACGGTCTCTGGCTTGTCACTCACCTAAGCAACTTGAGGGGGGATTTGCCGGCCTCCACCCTTCTCCAGCCACAGGCGATAGTGGGGGCCTGTGGCCACAGGAGGAGTGGAGCAAAGGCGAGGGGGACTGAGGGAGGGTGCAGGGAGTGGGGGAGAGGGGGTCTACAGGGTGAGGCTGTTCAAATTCTGCCATTTGACCTGTTGCCCTGGGCACTCTGGGCTCAGGAGGTTCTCTTGCCTTCTTCGTTCGCTAAGAATGCTGATAAAAACCAGTGGCGCACACGTGCCTTTGTAGGCTGTTCTGGTCGGGACGTTGCAGGTACAGGTCTCATTGTGCACGCTTTTGCCCTTGCAGAGCATCCTGCCCGTGTCCACGTTCTTCACCACGCACTCTGAGTGCCTTGGAGAGAAGCTTCCCACCACCGTCACTGTCGTCTGTGGGGAAGAAAATACAGGAACCAAATTATGTGGTGTTCTTCCGTCATCTCTGTGCACCCTAGAGCCTTAAAGGAACTGACCTTCTGATTTGCCACAAGAGAGTTTCTTGGATTGCTGACGCAAAGAAAGAGATGTTTTATTGGCTATTTAATTTTCTCTATTGTGAATCGCATATTCATATTCTTAGGCCATTTTTCTGCTTTGTATTTTTTCTTATCAATTCTTAAGAGCTCTCTGTATAGTATAGATATTAATCCTTATCTGTCATATTTCTGACACATTTTCTCCTAATGTACTGTTTGTCTTGCAGTTTGTATGTGTTTTACCCTATATAATATGTTTTTATGATCAAATACAAAGTTTATTGTTATAAAGTTCTTCACAACTCTTGCTTGTGGACAAATATAATATTGTTTCACCATCTTTGTTTTATTTTTTAAACTTATATCTTTAATCCATCTGGAATTTATTTTTATACAAAGGATAAGATATGGGCTCAACTTTATTTTTACACAGATGGTTAATCAGCTAGGTCACAAGCATTTATTTTAAAAAAAGTTCCTTTTCCCAACTGAATGGAAATACCACTTTTCTCATATATTAAATCACCATATACCTACAAGTTATTTCTGAACTTTGCACTGCTCCAATTATCTATTGATCCACTTCTTTTCCAATGTCATCAAATTTTCAAGACTGTGGATTTAAATATATTTATGGTAAATCTATTTTTATTTTCATAATTTTCTTAGCATTTTCTAGACATTATTTTTTCCATATGAACTTTAAGATAATTTTACCCAAATAGGGAGATGGCACTGTGAGTCTAACTGGAAATGTACTAAATATATGCATTAATTTTAGGAGATTTTATATCTTTATGATATGAGGCATTCTCATCTAAACACAAATTGTTTTGTTTATATTTAGGAGGCGGAAGATGTGGTAGGGAGAGGAGGAAAAGGGACTAGAAAGAGGAGGAGGAGAAAGAAAGCAAAGAAGAAGAAAAAAAGAGGAAAGTTAAAGAAAACAATATGTCAATGGGAGACCCGTTTTGCATCAGGCGCATTCAGGGGATCTGGTGGGGAGGTGGGCTAAATATTAGGAAGGTAGGAACATAGGAAGCGATCAGCTTATCATCTTCGATGAAGAGTGACAGTCCCTCCCCACTGGGAAGTGTCCATCTCCTGTTATACTTCTGATCTCCGCCCAGAGTCTACACGGCCAGCTAAGAATCCACTGTCTCTCATCCTTGGATAAGCTCTCTCTATTTTCCTCTGGGGTTGCACCCCTATCTTTTTACTTTTAAAAAGTTCTGTTTCTAAGCCACAGAATCATGCTGGAAGAACACAAGTTCTTACAGTCCAACTTCCACTGAGCTGAAGTCCACCCATCTCCAGGGGACCTCAACACAGCACTGAACCCCCAGCCACCCCCACCAGCTCCTCTTCAACACCTGGCTGAAGTCTCCCTCACGCCTCACCCTTGCATTTCTCCCTGGACTGCACATCTCAGCATACGACCATTATCACCTGTTACCCTGTCCACAAGTATGTCTTAAATGGAATACATTGGTCAAACACGATAACGAAAGTATCAGAAAGTTTGTTAAAGTCCTATTTTCAGTAGCTCCTTTAAATTTTCCACATTGCCTTCAGTCCTCATATGCACAGCATTTACATAACTGTAATCATTGCATTAATTTATTTCATAGTGAAGTGAAGTCGTTCAGTTGTTTCCAACTCTTGGCGACCCCATGGACTGTAGCCTACCAGGCTCCTCTATCTATGGGATTCAATTTATTTCATAAACATTTATCAAACGTTAAAGATGTGCCGTGTGCTACACAAGTATCTGCTACTTCAGTGAAGCAAGCAGTTACAGTCCTTACCCTCAAAGAGCTTACAGTCTAGCAGAAGTGTGCAAAATTTCACTGGACTAAAACTGGAAGGCCACACAGGATTGAGATCACTGTTGGTGGGAATGCAAATTGATACAGCCACTATGGAGAACAGTATGGAGATTCCTTAAAAAACTAGGAATAAGACTACCATATGACCCAGCAGTACAGCTACTGGGCATATACCATGAGAAAACCATATTTCAAAAAGATGTATGTAACCCAGTGTTCATTGCAGCACTATTTGCAATAGCCAGGTCAGGGAAGCAACCTCTGTGTCCATCAACAGATGAATGGATAAAGAAGTTGTGGTACATATATACAATGGCATATTACTCAGCCATAAAAAGGAATGCATTTGAGTCAGTTGTAGTGAGGTAGATGAACCTAGAGCCTATTATACACAGTGAAGTCAGCCAGAAAGAGAAAAACAAATATCATATATTAATGCATATATATGGAATCTAGAAAATCGGAACTGATGAGCCTATTTGCAGGGCAGGAATAGATATGCAGATATAGAGCACAGACTTGTAGACACAGCAGAGGAAGGAGAGAGTGGGGCAAATTGAGAGAATAGCATTGACATATTTACACTATCGTGTGGCAAAACACAGCTAGTGGGAAGCAGCTGAATAATATGGGGAACTCAGCTCGGTGTTCCGTGATGACCTAGACGAGTGGGATGGAGGGGTGGGAGGGAGGCTCAAAAGGGAGGGGATATATGTATACTTATAGCTGAGTCACGCTGCTGTACAGCAAAAACAAACTCAACATTGTAAAGTAATTATCCTCCAATTAAAAGTTTTAAAAGAGAGAGAGAGATGCTAGAAGCCTGGGCTAGGATGGTACAGCAGAAATGCAAAGAACTGACAGCTCCAAGACACCCTTTAAAGGTATCATGGGCCAGGACTGGAAGTGGGGTATCTGGTTGTGGAGGATTTGGTGAGCTAACGAATGTACAGAGGTACCATATGTTGCAGTGGGACACATGGAGCAGGAGGCAGACTTTGGATGGAAAAGTCAAGACTTCATCTTTGGTTGTGTTCAGTAAAGTACTTGTGTGATAATTAAGAAGAGATGAGTCTGGAGCTCAGAGGCGATCTGGGCGGGAGATAAAGGAGACATGGGCATATGATGGCATATTAAGCCACAGGAGTGGACAAGACTGTCTGTGGACAAAGCAGAGTCAGCTGGAGGAAGAGCCAAAGCTGGGGCTGAACTAGCTCCAAGAGTCAGAGTCAGGGAGAGAAGGAGCCAGCACAGGAGGCCGAGGCAGAGTCAAGAAAGAAGGAAGAGGCTATGAAGAGTGTGTGCCGTGGAAGGCAATGGAAGAGTTTCAAGAATGCAACCAAACGGCCATATTAAGATGAGGACTGACAGTGTCTCCTGGAATACCTCTATGGAGTTTAGATTCAGGGGAACAATGGGGCAGAAGTTGACACTGATATGAAAAAAGGAGACAGTTTTTTGGGTTTTTTTTTTCAAGTGCAGTGGAGGAAGAGGACAGTCAAGGAGTTGAAGGTATTTTAATGTGACTTTAGGATTCCTCTGTGGCTCAGATGGTAAAGAATCTGCCTGCAATGTGGGAGACCTGGGTTCGATCCTTGGGTTGGGAAGATCCCCTGGAGAAGGAAATGGCAACCCACTTCAGTGTTCTTGCCTGGACAGCTCTGTGGACAGAGAAGTCTGGTGAGCTACAGTCCATGGGGTCACAAAGAGTCAGACATGACTGAGTGACTAACACTTTCTTAGGTTCCATGCAAGAATGGTTAAAAAGCTGATGCCTTGGATTATGTATAGAAAAGTAGGAATGCTTCCCAGGTAATGCTTCCCAGGTAATGCTTCCCAGGAATGCTTACCAGGTAATAACTCTTAAATTAAGCTGGATAAAGTGGGAATGAAGACCCGAAAAATCAGATGAGATACAAAGTTTGAGTGTCAATTAGCTCGTAATGTCCACGGAGCCAAAGAAATTCTTGTCACATGACATTTCTATCATTCTATCAACAGAGCTTATTTTGCTTAACCTTACCTCTTCTTGACAAATAGTTTGGTATTTCCAAGTTTCTAAGTCTATACATGTCACAACAGTAACATCCATACGCAAGTGCTTTCTCTTTTTTCAAATTACTTCTCCAGAAGTCTAAGCCTGGAAGTAGTGCTTCAAACAGAATGAATATATCTATGACTATTGAAATATTACTGTCAAATTGCTTTCTAAAAAGGTTGTGTTAATTGGTATCGCCATCACTAGGTGTCAGCAAACCTTATTTACACTTAAATTTGTATTTATTTATTTGATAACTGGTGAAGCTGAACATATTTCCATATCTATGTCTAACTCTCTAAACCTCCTCTTGTGAGAATATACATTTTTGCCTGCTTATTTTTTGGTGTCTCTATATTTTTTTTACTTTTTCCCTAGCTTTCATATCTTGCAGCTAATATTTTGCCTGTTGCAAATGTTTTTCCTGAAGCATGAGCTTTAGTCATCACTTATTTTTTGTGGTATAGATTTTTTTTTAAGTATATGAATATTTTTCTCTTGCTATTACATTATATATTGTTTCAGAGCCAAGAAAATTACACTTCCAAATTATCTGACGCTCAATTATTTTCTATGTTAGGTTTTTAGATGAATTTCTTAATTAGGCTAAAATTTATATTTCATGTAAAAAATGTGAATTAAATTACATTTCTGTATTGTAAGCCAGTTATTTCAGCAACTTTTATTTTGTTTCCTCTTAATTTGAGATAAACAATCTTTAAATTTTTTACATCTATTTCTGAGCTTTGTAGCCTATTCCATGAATCTATATTCCTATTTTTTATTTATGTTTTTAGGCTGCACCACGAGGCATGTGGGATCTTAGTTTCCCAACCCATGGGGATCAAACCCATGCTCCCTGCATTGGGAGCATGGAGTCTTAACCATTAGACTGCCAGGGAAGTCCCTATATTCTCATTTTAAAACAAGAGTCATGGGCTAAATTATTGCCACTATATAGTGTTTATAATCATATGGAAATGGTCTTGCTTAAAGAATTTTCTTTTTCTCAGTATATATCTTGGATATTCTTGACCAATTCACATTAGTATTTCAGATGAATTTTATACATTAATTTCAGGGATTCCCTGGTGGCTCAGACAGTAAAGATTCTGCCTGCAGTGCAGGAGACCCGGGATCGATTCTTGGGTCATGAAGATCCTGTGGAAAAGGAAATGGCAACCCACTCCAGTATCCTTGCCTGGAAAAGTCCAAGGACGAAGGAGCCTGGCAGGGTCTAGTCCGGGGTCTCAAAGAGTCGGACACGACTAAATGACTTCACTTTTAAGACAAAAACTATTCAAATTTTTACTGGGATGACATGAAATCTAGACAACAGATTGAGGAAATAGTGACATTTTTATGATATTGTCCCACCAAGAAACATAGTATATGTCTGGATATATTTAACATGCTTTTCGTATCTTTCAAGAAAATACCTGTTTTTGTTTTTATTTTTATATTTATTTACATTTTTAATTGATAAGATTTCCTTATTATGAATTATAATTAGCCTCAATAGACCACTGCCTCACTATCTAATTACTATTAGAAAAAAGAAAATAGGAAAAACTATTGCACAGTCAAAATCACTGTTATGGTAGGTGGCTTCAACACGTATCTCCCAGTAAAAAGAATTTTAAAGCACAATGTACATGCCTCACTCTGCGGGTCTGAGCCTGAGTACTTCCATTGTTTTTAATGAATGGGATCTTTTATTAATGTGTTAACAGTTTATCTTAGATGTTATAAGGTTATTGATACTTGAACGTTTACTGAACATTAGCACTTTGACCTTAATTAATTTGAATAGTTTTAAAAGCTAATATATTTAGATTTTACAGATATATCAATATACCCACTTAAGATGAGCAAATAATGTTTTTGTCTCTCCCATTCCAATAATTATTTCTATTATTAACACTTGTTTCTTGCATTAGTGCATGGGACACGACTTTAAAAACAATATTGGTTGTCTCAGACAGAATTCCATGTTTCTCTTCTGATTTGTAAAAACAATGTTTCTCTTTTCTCTTTTAGGAACCATGCTATTTGTGGGAAATACTTTTGCTCCTACAAACCATTTTTACTGTTAAAAATCTCTTTATTTATTACTGTTCAGTTGCTCAGTCATGTCTGACTCTGTGACTCCGTGGATTGTGGCACACCAGGCTTCCTTTGTCTTTCACTATCCCAGAGTTTGCCCAAACTCATGCCCATTGAGTCAGTGATGCCATCCAGTCACCTCACCCTCTATTCTCCCCTTCTCCTCCTGCCTTCAATCTTTCTTCATCAGGGACTTTTCCAATGAGTCAGCTCTTCGCATCAGGTGGCCAGTGTATTGGAGCTTCAGCTTCAGCAACAGTCCTTCCAGTGAATATTCAGGGTTGATTTCCTTTAAGATTGACTGGTTTGATCTCCTTGCAGTCCAAGGGACTCCCAAGAATCTTCTCCAACACCACAATTCGAAGGCATCAATTCTTTGGCACTCAGCCTTTTTTATTGTCCACCTCTCACATCCAAACATATAATTTTACATAATGTAAAAATGGGGTGCCATGCATCCCTTTTTGTGTGTCTCTGTGTATATGAGGATTTCAGTGGCCTCTCTTTTTTAAGTCTATCTCTGACCTTTCCTCCACTACATGAATTATTTCATCATGGGAGCCTATGTTTACAACCTAGTATGAATTCTCTCAAGTTTTTGTCCATGCTCAAATAATCGTATAGAGACATAAGCATAAACATATAGAGGGACAGTTTTGGATCAATATAAGACCACGCTATATATACTTTTCTGCATCTTGGTATTTTTATTCAACAAAATCTCATAACATTCCTCCAAGGCAATTAGAATTGCTCTACTCCTCTCTTTTTAACGCTAATTTCATAACAAGGATGAGAATATACTACCTTCTAATTGTCTTGTGTAAACAAGAGGCTCTGTATTATATGCATCTTTTTTTTTTTTTTTTTGTACCAAGAAAGTTACTAGAATGTTATTTGCAGTGAGCAAATGCTCTTTGAACCAAGTTATTGTGATAGCTGGAACTGGAGAAGACAATAGACTTTCAGCTCTATAGGTTCAGGATAAGAAATTACTTAAATAACCAAGGATCTGAGACTCTCAGCAAGCCACAGTTAACCATAAAGACGGGAAATATTTTGAAGTAATATGACCAAGAGCTGGAGACAGACATCTTATCAATGTCACTAAAATAATCAGCCCAAAGTTGGCTTCAAAGAATAGCTTTACTCAAATTGCTAAAGTCTTATCTCCTTTACCTTGAGAGTGGTGGTGAGCTGGAGAGAGCGAGGTAACGGTTGCGTAGGAAGACTCTAGAGGGATTAGGGTAAACCACACTGGGACTCAAGGTGGGGAAGAAAGTACCAGTGGTTCTCTGGATGGTAAACATGTTCCAGACTAGATGTGAATGGTGATTAATTTATGCTGGTGAACCCAAAGATAGGCAAGCAAACCGTGTAAGCGGCTCTTGTTAGTCAATGAGCAGCTTACTTTCCCTCACCGCACTTTGCTTAAGTACTCCCCTTAACATTTTCAAAACGATAAAAGAAAAAAAGCCATGCGTAATCATAACCACTTATCAGAGTCCTGGGTATATTCAATGATCATGATATTTTCTAGCAGTCTCTATCAGCACTAAAGTCAGCTATTTTTCAGACTGATAACAGAAATAAAAATTTGGCCATACCTATACTTAGATACCTAAGCATCTTTTCCCCCAGAATCTGCTCATGCTAGTGCAGGTCTGGTGGAGGTTTGGATGAAAGCTTTGAAGGGTTTTTTGGGGAGGGCACCCCCCCAACCCATCCTCCACACCCTCACCCTCAGGAGGGCGATAGAAAGTAACAACAGCCAAATAAGTTGAAATCCATGAGTTCTGATCAGTTATGACTTGAAAGCTTGATTCTTTTATTATTTATCACTCATTAAATGCTCTGGCTCTCTTTTATTAAATGTTAAATCATCTTAAGTGGTACAGTTCTTGCTATTTGAAATGGCAAAGTGTAAGGGGAAAGAGAAAGTGGCCCATCTCCTTGTTAATGTGGCATTCAAATAAAACAGAGTGAGCTCAGCAGACAGGTCAACTGGCTGCTGATGGTGATTCTGTATAGTTATTCATAATACAAGAGCTGTAATTAGGGAGAAAATGTCTCCTTACAGCCACTGAGATTGCAAGGCAGGAATTCCATTTTCCCATGGGGCGAGGCTGGTATGTGAATCTGAAAATGCATGAATATGCTCACATTGCTTCACTTCTCTCATCCAATGACAGGCCTGATGTGTTGCCAAAGGCAGTATAGTACTGCCATAGCAAGAGCCCAGGCACTTTTCAAGGGACCGCCCCCCTTGCAATATTCACTGCCCATATTGCTTTCTCTCCCCATCAATATCACCTGAAGGCATGCACGTAAGACAGTTGTCAAAAACCCAAACACATCAAGAAAAGGAACTAAAAAACAAAATAAAATTCAGTATTTAAGTCGCACTTAAGGAATCTTGTAGACCATGAATCTGAACTTTTTTTTCCCTTCTTTTTTAAATCAATGTTTTTCAATGACATTAGTCCATTTTTCCCTTAATTTCAACAACTGAAGGTCATCTTCAGCTCCACAAGATGACAAACTCCATGAGGGCAGGGTCACGATGCATCTCATTCTCTGCTATCTCCCCGTCACCTTGCAGAATATACAGGAATTGATGCTCACACAGTGTCAGTTAACTGAGTGAATTCTCATAACTAAGCTTATTTGATCATTAATAGGTATCTTACACACAGAAGGAACTTGGCATCAGTTGACTAAAATGAGACAATAGAGACAAATTTAAAATCTTTCCTCTTACCTTATCTTTACTGCTTCGAAATAGGTGAATTTGAGGGCACTTTTTAGCTCCAGATAAAATATCCAGCCAGTTTTCTGAATTATTTAAATGTTCACAATCTTCTTTAAAAGTACACCTATCAAAAAAAACAAAAAGGGAGGGGGCAGCAACACAGCAACCCCAAACATGCATCATTAAAACTTTCTCATACTTGGCTTCAGTACAAAATGCCAGACTTTGTGTGAGGATTATTGATTTCGAGTGAGAATAAGAACATGATGCTAAAACTATGAAAAGCAACAGGAAACCAGCAAAGCATTTTTTCCATCATGTCTCAGAGCTGAGAACAAATGTGGACATGTTGAACTTAGACTCCTGAGCCATCTCTCAAGATGACATTGCAAATACATCCAAAACACATCCTCTCCTGGATTCTAAAATTAAAGCACTACCTTCTAGAAAAACCTAGCATAGAACAGCCCAAAAAAAGGTTCACACATCATAAACGTTTTAGGTTTGCCATTCATTTCCAGAATACCAACCTATTGTGTAACTTTTGCTGTTGTTTAAAAAAAAAAAAAAAGCGACCATTTCTGTGCTTTGCAGTATGATAATCAAATAAACATATTGCAAGGGCAGAGTCTTCCCAAGAATTTGATAAGACATTCCAGAACCATCTGCTACATAACATTTATTTAGACAGATACCAACTTACATCAAAAGCTATTGGGTGAAACATTTGCCAGGGCCACCTCCCCAAGTCAGCCAGCCCAGAGGCTGTCCCCAAAGAAATCTTAAGCTGTGGTCAGGGCCAGCTACTCTGATAAACACCATCATAAGCTGAAGGCGAAATCACCGCTTCGCCTATGCCTGTCTCGGTCACTCTAGGTCATGCGAGCTTGGGAGCTCCTGCCTCACCAGCAGGGCGGCCAGCTCAACAAGAATGAATGCCAAAGGTCACTTGGCTTCCAAATGGTGTCGGACTCCACAGACATTCTACTGAATGGTATCAAGGAAAGAACAAAACCTCTGTTACCTCTGCCTTCTCAAGGTCCAAGGTTAAAACGAAGCGGTGGAGGAGAACCAGTAAGTTTTAAAAGAAACTAAAAATTCATGAATCACATGAGATCAAAAGCAACTAAATAATAACCTCTTTCAACTCTGGGGAGTCCCTAAAAGGAAGTGAGTGGAGACAAGTGTGGTCCCAAACAATATATTTGACAAGCATTTTATTTCTTTTTCTTCTCTTTTTTTTAAAAAAAATTCTTAAGAATAAATTTAGGCCTCACAGCTTCATCTTTGAGTGCTGCGCTAATTTGAATATGACAGAAATAGAACAGGAAGCCAGTGAGTTTCATTAGACATCACCCCCAAGTGCAATTCTTTCAGCGTGTCATCATATTCTCCCATCTCGGGGAACCCTGCTTCCAGGCAGCACATCTGTGCCCAAGCTCTCCTCCACCTATGTCGGCTCCTTCTCCAACATCAGGACCACGGGGATTTTCATCAGCAATTCTCCACAGTCATAAATTTATCTGACCCTTGATGGCTAGCTCGTCCGTCACAGACATTAAGTTCAAATTAAACCTCCTCTCAATGTCAGGGAGAGTTTTCAATGGAGGGACACATACTGCTGGATTGAAACACACAGAAGGACAAGGCTGGTTCCCCATTTTGTATTAGAAAGCGATGATGACTGTCAAAAACGACCTGCCTCTCTCTCAGGGGCATTCCAGTTTGTATAAGGCACTTCCTCTGTCTAAGAGGAGGCCAAAAAAAAAAAAAAAAAAAAGCCAGTTCTAAAGAGAATGGAGTACAAATGTTTTTGTAGGCTTTTAATACTGCCTGGGAGTCAAGGCCTAAGGCTGCCAAAAAAACAAGTGTAAAATATTTCATACAAATAGTGCTACAATTTGCCAATTTGTCGGCAGAAAACAGTAGTGCCACTGAATTATCACTCCCTTTTCTGAACTCCTATAACATTTCTTGTTGGAACCACACATTTTGGTATTTAATCATATGCTGCCTTGAATTACAACTTAACTGGTTTACGTGTCTATGTCATGGCCCCCAGTAAGCTGTAAGCTCCTCAAAAGAAGGGAGAATGTCTTTAATATTTCTTCTGCAGATCTTTCAGTGTCTGACAGCATGATATACAAATACTGGGGTTTCAACAAACATTTTTGAATGAATGGATGAAATATGAAATCTCTATAGGTCCTTTCTGTAGGTGAGTTTTCTTTCTAGAGTTTCCTTAGGGGTTATGTCTGACTTGTACTTATAGTGAAGAGACTACTTTTAATACATGCCAAAAGTTTGAATCAGGGGCCAGAGAGGGGACAAATTAGAAACTAAGGTTTTCAGTTTATCTTTTGGGGAAAAAATACATATGTTTATATATATATAGGTTTCCCAGTTGGTGCTAGTGGTAGAGAATCTGCCTGCCAACGCAGGAGACATAAGAGACACGTGTTTGATCCCTGGGTCAGGAAAATCCCCCGGAAGAGGGCATGGCAACCCACTTCAGTATTCTTGCCTGGAGAATCCCACGGACAGAGGAGCCTGGTGGGCTACAGTCCATGGGGTTGCAAAGAGTCAGACAGGACTGAAGCGACTTAACACTGAAGCATATATATATTTATATATGTGTATATATATATGTAATAGACCTTTCACTTCCTATTTTGTATAAGGCGAAAACAAAATTTAACCATGTTAAGCAACTAAACATAAACTCCTGGTTTATAAAACACCTTTGAGATCTCATGCCTTCTTTCTCGCCAGCTGAAAAATAAAAATTAAAAAGCAAACCATAACGCCAAGAACGTATAACCAGATAGTCAACCAACAACAATATCTTATTACTTCTTCAATATTGCAGATGATAAAATCTTCATGATAGCACGTTACCCACACAAACTTTCTCTAGGAGGGGGAACAGACCTCAGAGCTCCCACGTTTTAGTAAATAAAACCAAAACGGTCCCTTTTGAAAGCCATCACTCTTGTTCCTATACATCCACAAAAGCAATGGTCAAGTGCATAGCCACTTAAGCCTTTGCCCAGATAAAAATCTGAAAATTTCATTTTCAGACTCAGGTCTCGGCAAGGCTGATCCTCAGTGAAGCAACCTCAGATAGGCTGCTTTCTTAATTGACTTCATGATAATTTCTTCAGATACGAGGAAAGACAGGAAGAAAATGGGATTCAAATTAGAATGAGCATATTCTGGGGGAAAAAAAATGGCAGACGTGTATTTGCTTTTCTTTTCTTATGCTGTTGCTCCAGTCTCCATGGAGGGTCTTTCCCAAAGTTCTAGGACTCCCAATTAATATTTTTCTGGCCCTTATCCAGCTAGATTTCATGCCTACAAAATAAGGCCAACATTAGCAGACACTAGCCTACTTGCAAATTAATAGAATCAGCATTAATGGGGGAAAAAAAAAAACTGCCTGAAGAAAAAAAAAAAAAAGCCCCCAAACCAAAAGTTAATTAAAAACAAAAAAAACTTTTGCTAGGTGAAAGGACCATGAATTCAATTTAGTGAATTAAACTACTTAAGAAGGCTTGTTCATAGTATCTACTGTAGAGCTTAATCTGTTCAAAATAATAAGAGTTAGAGACTGTTGCTCAACTATATACATATGTGGACCTCCCCTCCCTTCCCCTTAACTCTTAGTTTGTTCAAAACTCACGAACAGGGAGATTCCAGAAACTTGTCCAGGTATCTGCCGACAGTGTGTTTGCTTCCTGAGTCTGTAGAAATCTTTCCAAACCCTGATGTCCGTCAGTCACCACCCCACCAGTATCTACATGGGGGGAGCTACCACTGTTCTGAGTGCTGATGGTCTCTCCTCCTCTGTTAGTCCTCACGGGCTTCCCAGGTGGCTCAGTGGTAAAGAACCCACCTGCCAATGCAGGAGACACAGAAGATGCGGGTTCAATCCCTGGGCTGGGGAGATCCCCCGGAGGAGGAACGGCACCCAGCTCCAGTACTCTTGCCTGGACATTTCCATGGACAGAGGAGCCTGGAGGGCTACAGGAGGAGCAGGGGGTCACAAAGAGTCAGACAAGACTGAGCATGCATACACTGCTGCTGCTAAGTCGCTTCAGTCGTGTCCGACTCTGTGCGACCCCAGAGACGGCAGCCCACCAGGCCCCCCGGTCCCTGGGATTCTCCAGGCAAGAACACTGGAGTGGGTTGCCATTTCCTTCTCCAGTGCGTGAAAGTGAAAAGTGAAAGTGAAGTCGCTCAGTCGTGTCTGACTCTTCGCGACCCCATGGACTGCAGCCCTCCAGGCTCCTCCGCCCATGGGATTTTCCAGGCAAGAGTACTGGAGTGGGGTGCCATTGCCTTCTCTGGAGCATGCATATACATTAGTCCTCAAAAGCACGTTGCTCTATAGGGATGAAATGGAGGCTCAGAGAGGTGTTTACAATGTGCCAAGGTTTCACAGGTTCAAGCGTCTGAAGTCTGCTCTCAGAGCCACACACTTGGCCACGCAGCTGCACGGTCATCTGTGAGCCCTATGTGTTACGACATGTCAGTCATGTCTGACTCTTTGCGACCTCATGGACTGTAGCCCGCCAGGATCCTAACTGCCATTTAATAAGCTGCACAAAAATAATGACATTTAGAGTTCCTCCTGGTTTCCTTGGGCCCCACTAGTGGTTGGAGGGTGGGGCTGGGGCAGGACAAGGCGACAGAGATGAAGACGCCAGGAGCATAGAATGAAGAAGGTGAGACAGAGCCTCCAGAATGAAGAGGGGAGCATGGATCTGGGAGGGAAACACAGAGCAGGGTTCTGAGAGGCCTTGCATGTTCACCCATCACTAGCCCTGAATACAAAACACTCAATTAGAGGTTAAGTTCCAGGAAGCCCCCCAACTCGCAAGTCTATTGTATTCCAAAAATTGGCTTGCAAACCCTCTGTTTGTAATATGGAATACACTTTTCTTCCCCATAGAAATAATGTTATAAATAGTGATTAAGTCTCCAGGTTTTAACCTGAAAAACCTATTTATTTGCGATGTAACTTCAATTCTGTATATTTGCAATATAAGAGTAGCAGAAAACAATGAGATTGAATCCATTTGCATTTTATAGCAGTTTTTCTTCTTTACTTGTGTTTCTGCTTGGCTGGTAGTCTGGGAACAGTGCCCAGCTGGATCGACTTTTAAATTTATTATTACAGTATTGCATTATACAGTATTTCTATTTTTTAATGGGGACAACTTAAATTATTAATTGTTTTCATGTCGACATAAAGAACTGGGAGACCCACCTCTAGAAATGAGCTGAAGTTTCCAGGCATGCAGGCAGGTGAAATGCCCAGGGAATGGGCTGGGGGCCTTGAAAACCTGACTCTATTAGGCTGGAATCTCTCCCTAAGCATTTACTACTTACTCAAACTTGAACTAGAAACTCTAAACTCAGAAATGTAACTTGTACTTCCTGCCACTCACATTTCATCAGCATCCTCTAATCTAATTGTTCACGAAGAGCAGACAGTCCCTGAAGTAAACTGACAACTAAATATCAGGTAATTGGCTTGAATGGGAGGGTTGGTGTGATCTGTTCCAAAGATTCTCTACTGATACAATATCAGAAAACTTTTAACAAGGAAAGATCCAGCCTCTCTCTCAGAACAGGAGACTGTGTCTGTGGCTGGAGGAAGATTTTGCTACAAGAGCATCCCAAGGTCTTCTGCTAAGTGACTTGAAACAGATGTCTGCATTTTTTCAGAAGGGCACGGAGCCCAGAGGAGGGACCAGGTGGTCCCGAGAATCAAGGGACTTTCATTAACGTTGGTAGTCCACGGGATGGAAAAACCAATCTCAACTGAAAAGAAGAGAATGAGAAGGCACTGTGACAAACTCAACTCTGAATTCTAGGCCTCCAGAGTCAGCCAAGAGGGATGCCAAAATACAAGACCAAAATAACTCGCCAGGAAAGCTGAAAAACTGCGTTTCAGCTCCAGTGATGAAAAGCCAACCTACATAAGAAAATGATGCTAATAACAGAAACAATTTAGAAGTTTTTTTTTTTTAACTGAAAACATCTAACATGCCAGGAGATGTTCTTTCATATGATTTGATTCATTTATTCTTCACAAATCTATGAAGTAGGTACGACAAATTCCCTTGCTTTTTACAGCTGGGGAAAACTGGAGGCAGAAGGCTCCATATTGTTTCCCAGGGTCACAGAGTTAGGAAGCAGAGAGGCTGAGATACCAAATCAGACAGTGCTGTTTCTAAGTTCGTGGCTCATCTCCCAGCCCCTACTGCCCCTCCCAGGGCCCTCGTCTATGGAGCCCTTTCCAGGGGCAAGGTGCTGTTTCTAGGACTTTCTGGGACTTGTTGATCCCATAGCTACCTCAGGAAGTAGGTATTATTGTTATCAGCTCCATTTCAATAATGAGGAAACTGAGGCGCAGAGATTAGACAGCATGGAAAGAATCTCAGCAGTCTGGCAGTGGTGTTCATACTCTTAGGACTGTGCCAAACAGCTCAAAATTCTCAAAGGTTTCCAGGATAATAACATCATAAAGGCCAAAATAAAAATAACTACATCCTCCCAGAGCCTGAGCCCTACGGGAAAAATACAGGTTTTATTCCATTTCTCAGCAATTCTCCAAGTGTGTTCTTTAAGCTGTTTTAGGTGTTAGTATTAAACGAGGCTTAAGAAATTTGGGAAACACTAGTTAAATAAAATTAAATGATCTTCTCTATTGCAGGAATTCTCAGAGCCTTCAATATTCCAGTGTACTTTGTAACTTAAAAGATAGGAATGGATAATGTACATCTTCTAACATTTTTACTGAAGGATTATAAGTCCTAGCCATGCACACTGAGAAGCACTTAAATCTTGGTTAATGAGCAATAATAATCCAAGTGGAAGATCAAACTGGAAAACTTGAGGCTTCTTTTGGTTCTTTTTTCTCATCTCTCATACTCAGCTGATGATGACCTATTCTTTCCAAGCATTGCTCTGTGCCATTTCCCACAACCTGCCCTCACCTGACACCTGGGCCCCTGCAGCAGGCTTCTGAACGGCCTCCCTCCTCCCTGCCTCTAGTCAGCTCTCCATACCAATGCCTAGGTTTTCTCAAGTCCAGAACTGATTACACCGCTTCCTACTGAGAAATCTTCAATGGCACCCTTCCACCTACACCAGACTCCTCTACCTACATCCCCTTCATGACCTGGAGCCTAGAACACACGTTTCCACGCTCATCTTGGTACCCAATACTAAGATCGAGCCTCTTCCTTCTGTTCCAAACTCATCCCCAGGCAATCGTGGGTTGATAAGTCTATTTAACTTACAAGCTCCTAAAGACATCCATCACTAATAATTAGTACATGGCACTTTGCAAAGAGCAATTACTTAATAAACACATGCGGGGAAAGCTGCCTGGCTCTTCTCGGCCTGTGCAGAATGTGCGAGGGCCTGCAATATTGGTGAAACGGTGCTCCAAGTTCAGAATCACCTCCTCCATGTCTGCCCAGCCTCCAGGCAAAGTAGTCATGCCCTCTGCTGTGTCCGTATGGGTACGTTACACATGCTTCTGGTACATACAGCACAATGGGCTGGTTGCTGACTGCCTGTCTCTCCGACCACACTGTAAGATCCCCAAGGGAAGAGCCTGCCTTATTCACCTTGGCGCCCCTAGGGCCTAAGGCCACATCTAGGATTCCTTCTACAAGTATTGTCTGAGTGCCCCCCAGATACCAAACACTGAGCACTGGGGATGTATGGATGTTTAAGCCAGTTAAAGCTCCCCTCTTAATGAGCTTATATTCTGGTGAGGCACATGGACCAAAACCAAATAAGCAGACAATAATTTAAATAGTTTCAAATCAAGGCTAGTTTTCAGCAGAAATTAAAAAAAATATAGCAGCAAGGAACTACTTTAGGTAAGCTGGTCAAGAAAGATGGCATTTCAAGGAGTTCCTTGGTGGCCTAGTGGTTAGGATTCCAGCCTTTCATTGCCATGACCTGGGTTCAATTCCTGGTTGGGGATCTGAGATCCCGCAAGCTATGCAGCATGGCCAAAAACTTAAATTAAAAAGAAAGATGGCATTTCAGCTCAGATCTCAAGGATGAAGACAACCTAGCCACATCAAGAGCAGAAGGAACAGCATTCTCGGCAGAAGGAACAGCAAGTGCCAGGAGCCTGAGCTCACTTAAAGTCTGGTCTCTGCAAGGAACTGATTAAAGACCAGACCAGGCTAGAACTTAGTGAAGAAGTGGTGGGTGGAGCTGCCAATTATAAGCGGGTGACGTTGGGCAAATCATACCTTCTCTCTGTTTCAGGCTTTCCAGCTGCAAAAATGCAGATAATAATCATTTCTATTTCATGGAATGGTTATAAAAATGTACATCTAGTTAACATACACCTACAAAAACATAGATGGAAGAGTTATTTCAGAAACGTCCATCTATTTAACTGAGGCTTCCAATAATGCCTCAGTAAATATTAGTAGCTGTTACTATATTTATTACATAGGCAAATGAAACAGAACTTAGGTAAAAAGTTTGAATGACATAAGCCAAACACATATAAAATAATACTGATGTGACAGGCATCTGGGCAACACGGGTAACTGGTCTGCCCTTTGCGTTGCTCACACACACCAGATCAACAAGCAGCCTGCCCCTTCCATGTAAGGAAGCAGACTCAGCTCATGGCTTCTTGGAAGGTTCTTAATCATAACCCTCCTCCTCTTCCCGAGGGTTCTCTGGGGTCTCCCCACGCCTTGAATACCAGCTCTGAGGGCATTTTTTCATGGCGTATTGGCTGATGCCTGCTTCCCACGCTAACCTGTGAGCTTCCACTGGGCAGAGCCTTGTTCATTTTTGTCTCCCTAGGGCCGGCACCCCACTCCAGTACTCTTGCCTGGAAAATCCCATGGATGGAGGAGCCTGGTGGGCTGCAGTCCATGGGGTCGCTGAAAGTTGGACACAACTCAGTGACTTCACTTTCACTTTTCACTTTCATGCATTGGAGAAGGAGATGGCAACCCACTCCAGTGTTCTTGCCTGGAGAATCCCAGGGATGGGGGAGCCTGGTGGGCTGCCGTCTCTGGGGTCACACAGAGTCGGACACGACTGAAGCGACTTAGCAGCAGCAGCAGCAGGGCCTAGTACCGGACCTGGCCCATGGCTGGTATTCAACACACGTTCACTGAACTGGATTAAGAATTAAATGTTCAAGTGACTAAATTCTTGTCTATGTCTCCACGATACCAGCAGAGGTTGTTTCACGGATTTTCGTTCACTGGGCTGGCCAGTGCCTGGCGTGGTGGGAAACCGGCCTTTGTCTGGACACTTGGAGCTATTCAGCACACATGCACCACAGCTGCAGACTGACACACTCACACAAAAAAGGGATGTGTGGCCTTCACCTCATGTGGCTCTTTGGTGGGTGATGAGGTTGTTTTAATTTCCAAAGGCATACCCTGAACTGACGAATTTAAGGGAGGTGTTCGTAAAGAATAGGTAGCCCGGAAATAAAGATGGCAAATGATGCCTCTCAAGTCAGGAAGATCTGGGTTCCAAGCTGCTCTCCCACACATTTGTTCTGTAATGGGAAGCACTCTTCAGCTTCTCAGGACCTCGGTTTCCCCCATCAGTAAAAAGATGGCAGCAATAAAACCCATCTTCCTAACAGTAACATCGAATCCCACACAGGGTGTTTCAGCAATGGTCCACTCTCCCTAAGTGATACAAGGGCCCAAACGCTACAAAACTTCACTGGTACCCAAGAGCAAAAACACCAAAGCCTGGCAGGAAGGCTTCCAATGAAGACAGGAACATTGGTTTCAATGTGGAGTTGTTGTTGGGAACAGGAAAAGTACAGGTCACCAAGACAAGTGAAAACATCTGAGGAATTTTTAAAAGCCAATCGATACATACTTATGAAAGTGCCTGCTGAGATAAGGTCATTTCAAAAAAAAAAAATCTATTCCATTAAAACATATGTTTACTAAAAGGGGTGTTCCTAATGGTACCTGCTCGAGCTACACAGCGTCAATTAAAAAGATGTGAGGATAAGTAGTTTGGAGACTGAAGCTGGACCGAACAAAACCGGCTTCTGAGTGTGGTAAGCATTCCCTCTGTGCCAGCCACTGTCAGCTGCCTGGGTGCCAAGAGCTGGGCGCCTTCATGGCTTCATCCCCTCTCCACCTTCTGCTTTGAAATATTCACAGCTCTTCTAACAGCTGACAAAGATGATGAAGAACCCAGGGGACTTGGGTCCACCCAAGACGCCCCTCCAGCATGAGAAGGCCCCCACATCCCTTTCAGCCTCCTTGGTAACCCAGATGCATGGGTTTGGCTTCTGCCAGGGTAATTCAGTGATGCCCTGAGGCCCGAATAACATATTCCTCTCTGCTCCCCACTGCTTCCACCCCACAGACAGTTGTCCTACTTGCTTCTACACAATTAGTCGGCACAATGGGGTCCTCACACGAGGAGGAGGGGCCGCCCCCAAATCCCATTATTCTCCCGATCGCTGCCGTTAGAGCCTCACTGGACCATAAAGGAGTGTCACTGCACAGAACGCAGCATGAGGACACGTCCCGGGTTGGAAGGAAAGGGGATGGATGCAGAACTGGGAGCCATCTTCTGTCGTGAATTGACTTCCTGGCCACAGCCTCCAAAGGGGACATCCCAAAGGGGAGTGCGCTCCTTTGGGTCTTGCCCTCTTCTCTGTGAGGCTTCCCAGGACCCTCTGATTGAAACTAACCTCCCCTGCCTCCAGCTGGCAAGCCCTACCCCTCCTCAGCTTTATTTTTCTTCCTAAGGGTGATCACATCTGACACGCTACGTTCTTATTTCTTATTCACTCTTATTCACGCTATGTTCTATGTTCTTATTCACTCTTCCCTCCTGTAGTTGGGTCAGTAATGTTCCACCCCTAATTCATGTCCACTCAGAACCTCAGAATGTGACCTGATTTGGAAAAAGTGCCTCTGCAAATGTCATTAGTTAAGGGTCTCAAGATGAAGTCATTCTGGATTTAGGGCATTCAATGACTAGTGCCTTGACAAGAGAAAGGAGAAGACAATTTGGACACATGAAGAGGAAAAAGGGCACGTAAAGATGGAGGCAGAGGTTAGAGATATGCTGCCATGAGCCAGGACACACTGGAAGCCACCAGAAGCTTGAAAGGGAGAGGAAGGTTTCTCCCCTCGAGGTTTCAGAGAGATCATCGCCCTGCTGATACCATGATTTTGGATTTCTAGCCTCCAGAACTGTGAGAGATTAAATCTTCACTGTTTGAAGCCACTGAGTGTGTGCCATTGGTTATGACAGTTTTAGGAAACTAATACATCTCTAAAAGGACCTGCACAGGGGAAAAGACACGGGACTGAGCTGTTCATCGCTAGAGAACCTAGATGCTCACTTAGAACAGTGTCTGACACACACTAGGTGCTCCATAAAGATTTGTTAAGTGGGACTTCCCAGAAAGTCCAGGGGTTGAGAGTCTGCAGAATCCACCAGCCAATGCAGGGGACATAGGTTTGATTCCTGGTCCGGGAAGATCCCACATGCTGTGGAGCAACTAAGCCCATGAGCCGAAACTATTGAGCGTGTGCTCGATAGCCTGTGCTCCACAACAAGAGAAGCCACTGCAACGGGAAGCCCCCGTACCAAACTAGAGAATAGTCCCCACTCACTGCAACTGGAGAATGCCCATGAACAGCAATGAAGATGCAGCACAGCCAAAAAACACACCCAAATCTGTTAAGTAAATGCATGGATGCTTCAACTCTCAAGCTGTAGAAGGGTTCCCATAACTCAGGTTGACCCAGATATGTAACCAGTCTTCCATGGTGGGTCCATCTGGAGCAGGCTCTCCCTTCTCCCCACCACCACCATGAGGGATAATGTCTCTAGGTTTCTCCTCCCTTTCACTATGGTGGTAGGTAAAGGTACTGGCTTGGGAGTTAGAGCCTAGCTCTAAGCCTAGACTTTAATCCTGTTTCCACTGCTTATACAAGCTATAGGAAGCAGATGAATGACCCCAAAGATATCTAAGTCTTAATCTCTTGAAGTTGTGAATGTGTTTACCTTTCTTGGCAAAAAGGACTTCAAAGATGTGATTAAGAATCTTAAAATGGGGAGATTATTTTAGATTATCTAAGTGAGCTTCAAGTAATCTCAAGGGTCCCTGTAAGAGGAAGCGGGAGGGTCAAAGAGGGAGATGTGATGATGGAAATAGAATTCAGAGCCAGAAAGGTCTGAAGAGGCTACACTGCTGACTTTGAAGATTCAAGAAGATGCCACAAGCCAAGGAGTGTAGGTGCCTCCAGAAACTTGAAAAGACAGGAAATGGATTCTCCCTATGGGCTCCAGAAGGAACACAGTCCTTTCTACACTCTAGTTTTAACCCAGCAAAACCCTCTACAGACTTCCAACTTCCAGATCTGTAAGAAAATAAATGTATGTTGTTTATGCCAGCAAGCTTATAATTATTTGCTACAGCAGAAGCAGGAAATGCATACAGAAACCTAAGGCTGTTTTCTCATCTTAAAAGTGGGTACTGTAATAAGTGCTTACTTCACAGGGTACCAGGAGGACTAAATGGAACACGCAGGGGACATTCAGAGGGCATAGCATCTGATGTGTGGTAAGCAGATTCTCCTCTGTGCCTGGGGACCCTGTCTCCTGGCTGAGCCTAGGCTCAAGGCAGGCTTCCTAGGGACAGGGCACTGTAACTGCATTCTGAAGGAGAAGTGGGCATATCCTGATGGATTCCTCCACTGAAAAGCCCCCAGTGGCCTTCTCTGCTGCAGAGTGCCCGCCTTTCACAATGGTAGACCAAACCAGAGTAACTCAAACTTCAGAGGAATGTGTTTATGGGTTACTATGCACCATGGGTCACCTTGGTTGAATTCTAGGCAACAGCAGCTCCTAGGGCTTACAGGTGATGCTTAGGGGAGACTTGAGAAAGCAGTGTCTCTTGGGAGAGGGAGGGAAGGAAGACCTCAAGACAGGAGAGCGATGTAGGGGACTGAGTGCGTCCATAAGCAAATCATTGAATTCTTTGTGCTTATTACTCTGGGGTGTTGAGGATGAATATGTTTAGCAGGCTGATTTTAGTTTTTCTTACTAGCATTCAAATCACCTTCTGTTAGCCCAACCCTTTCAGAAAGTCTGCTGCTACGCCAAGTTGAGAAATGACCCCATTCACCGTGTCATGTGTCAAACAGCCAACCAGCAGATGAAAACCTAAAAACTGCCACCAGGGGCTGCTTGGAAGTCTTCCAACTGCCACCGTGGGAGAAACGTAGGGGATATGAGTAAGTGTTGCACTCATACAAATAAGTGAGGGGAGTCTACAGATCCTTTAAAATCAGCATGCCTGGGGGCTTTGTCCCCATCCTGTACACATGCTCTGGAGGCGGGGCTTTCCAGGACAGGACCATAAAGATGAGTGTGGCTTTTCTGACATGTACGTTTTCTGAAGAGGACCCAGCCTTGGTTCCATCACGTGACTGGGACCCCAGGTGGAGCCCGTGATGGTGTTGGGAGAGGTGGTGGGGTACGTGAAGTTTGGAGAAAGGGCTGCTAAGTAGATGACTCAGGAAGAGACAGGAGGTAAACTCACTCTTCATGAACATACTGGAAGGCAGCAACCCTAGAAGTGGGAGGAGTGGCAAGTGTGGCACGGTTAATGCTTGGCTTAACGCACTTCATCTTCTTCTCTGCCATCAGGATTGTCTTTTAAAAACACAGATATGATTGTTTCGGTCCTCTGCTGAAAACTCTTCTCTAAGTTCCCAGAACCAACTAATAAAGTCCAGATTCAGAAACCTTTCCTTCCCAGCCCCTCCCCATCTACTTCCTCCTTCCAGAGAAGTGCTGGGGTGAGATGATTCAGTTGGAGCCCTTTCCCTCAAAAGATCTCCTATTGTCAGGACTGCCCCTATGGCCCAGTTGTGCTGCCACTGCAGGGGCCATGGGTTTGAGCCCTGGTTGGGGAACTAAGATCCCACAGGCTGTGCGGCCAAAAAGGAAAATAAAATGAAAAGATCAAACCCTTATTGTGCTGGTTCTGCTGCCTGAATTATCCCTCACCCCCCACCCTTGGTGAAATTCTCTTTAGGCTTCAAGACCCAATATTCTTCTCTCCCCCAAGACCCAATTTTAATGTGACCTCTTCTCTGAAGCTTTTCCCAGCCTTGGTTACAATCAACTGCTCCTTCCTCTGGGCGTTCGTCATCATAACAGCTAACATCACTACAGTGCTTCCTACGAAGAGGAACTGTGCCTTGATTTCATTCTCTCAAAAACCCTCCAAGAGATGTACTGTTACTACTCTGCTTTATAAAAGTGAAAGTCATTCAGTCATGCCCCACTCTTTGCAACCCCATGGACTGTAGAGTCCATGGAATTCTCCAGGCCAGAATACTGGAGTGGGTAACCATTCCCTTCTCCAGGGGATCTTCCCAACCCATGGATCAAACCCAGAATTCTTGCATTGCAGGTGGATTCTTTACCAGCTGAGCCACCAGGGAACCCCAAGGATACTGGAGTGGGTAGCCTATCCTTTCTCCAGGGGATCTTCCTGACCCAGGAATCAAAGCAGGGTCTCCTGCATTGCAGGCAGATTCTTTACCAGCTGAGCTACCAGGGAAGCCCCTGCTTTATAGAAGAGGAGATTTGGCACAGAGATGATAAGAAACACAGGGGCCTGGATTCGATCCCAAACACACTGACTCCAGGTCTGCACTCTTCTTTCTCTGCTGGACTCCTCCTTCCAGTGTGGAAGTCATCCCCTGCATTGCTGGGCATCCCAAACTGGCTAGTCTTTCTAAACTCCTGCTCAGTCAATAATACCTCGGTCCCTCTGGTACCCAAGCCAGATACTTGCACTCTTTCCCCTATCATTTCAACAGCAAAGTCCCAGGACTTGAGACCCAGCTTCACATCTCTCAGAAGTCCTTCTCCATCTAACTTAGGTACCCATCCTTTGGGTTCCCACCCAGAGCCAAGCACAAGGCCTGAGACACAGTAGGCATCCAGTGTAGGCTTGGGTATCATTACTCTTTTTGTGAGGACTTAGATCAAGAGAGAAAGAATACATCTTCCAGAAAAACAGTGGCCACCTTGATATTTTATTTTTCATTTTATGGCCCTATTTTTAGTGTGTCAGGCTCAAGGGAGGAATCCAATTAATCACTAAGTCCTGTCTCTTCTATCTTCCAGCCAGAGCTTAAATCCACCTGCTTCTCTCCATCCCCATGATCATCTCTCTAATTCAGTCTCCAATCTCTTGCTGATTCACAACCATCTTCTCAGTGATCTGTGGGTTTCCAGCGATGTCTTCTCTAGACTGTCTTGTGCCAGAATGCTTGTTCTACGCCACACAAGTGATCCGGTCTGCCTTCTGATCGAAACCCTGGAATGGCTTCCCAAAGCCTTCCCAGGAAAATTCAGACCTTTAACGTGGGCTATAAGATTCCTTCTCCCCCACCCCGTCTATCTGCATTAACTAACGCTCCTCAGACCACACCCTTGCGCCATACTGCCCGTCAGGCCAAGCGCCCCTCCAGTTCCCAGCCTTTGCATGGCCTGTTCCCTCAGTTTCCTCCACCTCCTCTCTCTTTACCCAGATGCTCTCTGATGCTCACATTTCAGGCTCAGTTGAGACATCCCTTCCTCCAGGAAGCCTTCTGTGACCTTAAGTTTAGGTTGCTTTTCTTTGATTGATTGATTGATTCATTTTCACTGAACCTGTGGTTGTCTTTTTAACTGAAGTATAATTGACCTATAACACTGTTAGATCCAGGTGCACAATATAGTGATTTGATATTTCTATACATTACAAAACAGTTACCATGACAAGTCTAGGTACCATCTGTCACCATACAAAGTTATTACCATATTCTTATCATTAATCATTATTCCATTTTATAATTACTACTAATTATTATTAATATTACCATATATTCTCCAGCTGTACATTTCACTCCCATGACTTTTATTTTGTACCGGAAGTCTGTACCTCTCAATCTCCCTCATCTATTGCACACCTCCCCATCCCCCTTCTCTCAGGCAATCACCTGTTTGTCTCTGTACCTACGACTCTTGTTTCCATTGCTATTTTTGTTCACGTTTTTTTAGATTCCACATTCAAGTGAAATCCATCCAATATCTGTCTTTCTCTGCCTGACTCATCTCACTTAGCTGAATACCCTCTAGGCCCCTCCTCATTGCTGTGAATGGCAAGATTTCATTTTTTAAATGTCTGAGCAGTAGTCCACTGTGTACATATACCGCATCTTCTTCATCTACTCATCTATCAAAGGCGACCTAGGTGGCTTCCACATCTCGTCTATTGCGAATAACACTGCAATGAACATAGGAATGCATGTATCGTTTTGAATTAGTGTTCATTTTCCGAAGAAAAATACCTAGGTATGGCACTGCTGGACAACGTGATGGTTCTATTTTCAATTTTTTTGAGGGACCTCTACCACGTTTTCCATAGTGGCTGCGCCAATTTACATTCTCACCAACAGTGCACAAGGGTTTCATTTTTCCCACATCCTCGCCAACATGTGCTATTTATTATTTAGATGTTTTTTAATGTGCCTCCATGGAATCCTCCACTTCCTCTGTGCTAAACATTATTACTCTCTGTTTACGTATCAAGATTAATAGATTGGAAAACCCTCGACGTTGGGGTGGACTGAATTATTGCTCCCGCTTCTGGAGTCTCTCCCGTGCTAGGATGACACTAGAGCAGGTGGAGTGTGTACCCCTGCCTCACTGATGTTGGGCCTGGCTATGTGGCTTGCTTGCCAATGGAATATCAGCAAACGTGACATGAGTGGAGGCTCTGAGTGCGCCACAGAGTTTAGCTTGGGTTCTTGCACTTCCGCTGTCTGCCTTGAGGAGAGTACATGCAGGACGAGAGACATGTGAAGCAGATCTGAACCAAACTCTCCACCTACGACTTGATAGAAAGTCCCCTTCCCACCCCCACCCTCCACTGGAGCTGAACCATGAGCAAGAAAAACAAGCTTTTGTTCTTGTAAGCCACTGAGAATCTGTTGGTTAACACAGTATTACTGGAGCAGACCTGGCTAATAACACTGTCTCTATCCCTCACTGGGCTTCCCTGGTGGCTCAGAGGTTAAAGCGTCTGCCTGCAGTGCGGGAGACCCGGGTCCAATCCCTGGGTCAGGAAGATCCCCTGGAGAAGGAAATGGCAACCCACTCCAGTATTCTTGCCTAGAGAATCCCATGGATGGAGGATCCTGGCAGGCTACAGTCCATGGGGTCAGGAAGAGTCAGACACAGCACGACTGAGCGACTTCACTTTTTGCTTTTTTTTTTTTTTTTACCCCTCACTAGACTGCAACGGAGAAGGCAATGGCACCCCACTCCAGTACTCTTGCCTAGAAAATCCCATGGATGGAGGAGCCTGGTGGGCTGCAGTCCATGGGGTCGTGAAGAGTCAGACACGACTGAGCAACTTCACTTTCACTTTTCACTTTTATGCATTGGAGAAGGAAATGGCAACCCACTCCAGTGTTCTTGCCTGGAGAATCCCAGGGACGGGGGAGCCTGGTGGGCTGCCGTCTATGGGGTCGCACAGAGTCAGACACAACTGAAGTGACTTAGCAGCAGCAGCAGACTGCAAGCTCAATGTGGGCAAGAAAGAACTGTATCCCAAGCACACAGTAGGTGCTCAGGAAATCTGTTGATGTGATGTATGACTGAATGAATGAACCTTGGCCAGTGATGGGTCTGTCTCTTAAGCTGGCATGTAAATTCTTTAAGGCCAAGAATGGCATCTGATTTCTCCCAATATCACCTAGTTATGTCACTTCCCACATTGGGTTCTTGGTAGATATTCAATAAATATTTATTGAAATTAAATAAATTGAATTTTGTGGGCTGACTTGGGAATCAGCCCTTAATTTATGACATTATTTCTATGGGAAAAATGCATTCGGAGTGCCAAACAAATTTGCAAATGAACTTTTGGAACCTCACCCGTTCATTGGTTCATGATTGCCAGTTTTGTGGAAATCCATAACTGAACACATGTGCTATGCTTTGCAATATGGGAGAAACTGAGAAGCTGCTTCCAAACCCAAGATATTCAGCCTGTAAAAATTCACTTTCCACCCACACAGAAAAATTCAGCATAGGTTGGATTTGAGGTTCCAACAATAAAATACTAGACTTTTTTGAGCTCATTGTTTGTCTAATTGCTTTTTATCAGCTTATACTGGATGCCCATTCTTCACACTCGATCCAAAGGAAGCTAAGATCATTTTCTTGCACATCACCCCCCACAACACATCCACTTTCTAGACATGTATGTAATAAAACTCAACCTTCTCAACAGAGAAAACAAATTATTTTTCTAAATAAATCTGTGACATTTAAAATAAACACAGTGGGATGCTCTACAGTTATAAGAAAACATCCCCCTTTAGAATTCCTAATTTTGAATGGTACTGGGAGCTTACCATGAGTCACAGATATGAGGCTTAGTTTTATTTCATCTTAGGCCAGAACCAAGCCAGTATGAAACCAAGTGATCTGACATGGCTGGGAAGGGCCATCCATTCACAAACCTGGAATGTTTTTATCATATTTAACACATCTCAGCCTGCCATTGGTAGACTTTCCCAACCACTCAAACTCCATCCATTTAACATGCATTTTGAAAGCACCTATCATGTGCCAAGCAGTGTTCTAGATTCTGGGGATATGGTCATGAACAAGACAAGGCTCCCAAGCAACTTACATTTTAATAAAGGAAGAGGCAGAGAAAGATCATTCAGGTAGTGATGTGTGTGTGTGTGTGGGGGGGGGGGGTAGCTGCTCCGTCACGTCCACCTCTTTGTGACCCACGGACTGTAGCTCAGAAGGCTCTTCTGTCCATGGGATTCTCCAGGCAAGAATACTGGAGTGGGTTTCCATTTCCTTCTCCAGAGGATCTTCCTGACTCTGGGACTGAACCCAGGGAAGCCAGGTAGTGATGAGGCCAGGAATAAAATAAAACAGTGATGTCACTGGGAGTGAGGTGAGACTATTCACACTGGGTCATTAGTAGAGGGGGAGATGTGCGTGCTGGGACCTGATGAGTAAGAAAGAACCAACCGTGGCAAGATTTGGGGAAGAATTTTCTAGATTGAGGAAATAGCTGGTGAAAAGTCCCTGTGGGAGGAACAAACCTGGCATATTCTTAAGTTAGAAAGAAAGGGCCAAGGAACCAAGGACCTGATTCTTAGAAGCTCTGTATTCAGGTCCTGTGAGTAAGGGAGTCAGACTGAATTCTACAACAGAGGCCAGTGGAGGTCTTTAAGCTGGGGAATGAAATGATCTGGTTGAGATTTTTAAACGCCCACTCCTCTTGGGGCAGGGGTAAGGGAACAAGAGCAGAAGCAGAGGAAGCTATGAGCAGCCTTTTCTAGAAGGCTGGAACTCCTTTATCACAGCCCATCATCAGTAAAATCCCTGGAATCTTCAGCTTCTCCAACTGTTCCCTTCACTGTTTTGTTCATCCTGAAACCAGGCTCTCCCTGAGGACGCCGATTCCTGCAGCCCACCAAGGGCTGGCTGCTTCCTCTCCCTCATCATAAGGGTCCTCCTTGTTTCTTGCTGCCTCTTTAGAATGATTCTTCTTCCCTTCTTTCCAAGCCTGCTCCCCACACCCCAGCTTGGAAGCTCAAGCCATTGGGCCATCTGCCCAGAGGCCCCCAAGGCCCGCCCTGTCACGACCATCCACAGACCATGCAGCCTGCAGGCAATTCCTTTCTTTTTTTGAATATCTTGCTCCTCAGTTCCTCCAAAATTGTTCCATAGTCCTTCTTGATGACTGGCCCCACGAGCACTGTGACCCCTAAGTTGCCCACCCTCTCTGCCAATGATCTCGTCCTCCATCCTACTTCAGTTACAGAATCCCACCCCAGACCCTGTCAGGACCAATAACTCTGCCCCCTCCGTGACCTTAATTTCAAGTTCCCCATAGTCCGACCACTATCTCTTCTCCAGGTCCCCAGGTCCCACAAGTCTTAAACCCCAAAACAATCTCCCCTGCACAGAGCTGGCTACCTTTTCCCATCCCTCACATTCATCCTCACCTCCCTCCTTAGAGCTCACTTCCAGCTTGGAGCCCAGGGTCCACAATTATAAGTATCCAAATCCATATCATCAGGCACCCTCAGCTCCTGGACCCCACTTTCCTCTCTTGAAAACTCCCTGCTGCTGCTTAGCTGCTTCAGTCGTGTCCGACTCTTTGTGACCCCATAGACCATAGCCTGCCAGGCTCCTCTGCCCATGGGGATTCTCCAGGCAAGAGTACTGGAGTGGGTTGCCATGCCCTCCTCCAGGGGATCTTCCCCACCCAGGAATTGAACCTGTGTCTCCCGTATTTCAGGCAGATTCTTTACCACTGAGCCACCAGTCCCATCTCTGGCTAAATCTAACTCTCCCCTATCCTACCGCTATGCCCACAGTGCCAAACGTGGCTTGTGAAAGCAGAACCAGGCGTACTGCTCTCACTTCAAAAGCAAGACCATGGGCCTCACGTGCACCCTGACACTGTCTGGCAACTGCTCTTCATTCCCCAGCTCTGTTCTCTCATCCTCTCTGTTCTGTACCTTCTCTCCCTTCTCCCTTCCAACTCCAGGGCTTCCTCCCTCACCTCACTCTCACTCATCATACATTCCTGAAAATAATGCAAAGTCACATGAAAAGACACTGCATACGCTTCCACCACTAACCCGCTCCTGAGCCCGTATTTTCCTCCTGCCCTCCCATGACTAAGGATGGAGGGTCCCATGCTCCTGGCTGAGGCTGGGCCCCCCACTGGCACAGAAGATCATATTTTCTTTCATCTGCAGAAAGACAACACCCCACAATTCTCTTCTCTCTCCTGTATTGTCAGTTTCTCCCACACTACTAGAACTTTCCCAGCCACACAAAAACACAGCTGTTTCATGTATCTTAAAAAACTCTCTGGACTTCACACTTTCCTGCAATGTCTGCTCTGTGTTTCTGCTGTCTTTCTCAGCAAAGCTCCTCCAAAGAGCTGTCTCCGCTCCATCCTCTTCTCATTTTCTCTTTACAGTTTTATCTCTACTTCCTGTCCTTGTCACAACTGGCAGTAATCACCTGCTAAGTCCAGTGGTTCAATTCGCTTTTCTTGCTCGACATCTCAGCACAATCTGGCACGATGGACCACTCCCCTCCTCCTTTCTTCCCTGGGCCTCCAGGAAGCCACCTTCTTTAGTTTTTCCTCTCGCTTCTGGCTGTTCTCTCAGTTCTGCTTCTTCATCTCCTTGACCCCTAAACCCTGCACCAATGCTCACTGAACTCAAAACTCAGTTCTCCAACTACTCCTTTCCTCAATCTATGCCCCCTCCCTCACTGGTCTTACGACTTCACGACGTGTATCATCTGAACCCTACTAACTCCCCAAATTCACGTTTCCAATTCAGACATCTCTTATGAATGCCAGACCTGTGTTTGCCCATAGAGTGGCCATTAGCTACATGCGGCTATTTAATCACATCACCACTGTGACCATCACCACCAGCTCCACCACTGTTACTGAATTAACTCCTGCACAGAGCTCTGCAAACCCAGAGAACCTACATCAGTGGAAAGGGTTGCAAAGATTACAGCAAAACTGCTTAGAGGGTGTGCGGTGATACAGGTCTGTTCGTGATCAGTTCATTTTCTTCAAGTCTAGTCTTAGGCAAGCCACAAGAAGAAAACGTTCCTACCCAATTACAATTATTCATGAGACTCTTCCTGGCCCTGCTTCTTTTGTCTGCCGGTGATTCTGATGGCAACAGCCCGGTAAGGAAGCTCAGTGAAAGGCAAGGGCAATTTTGCATCTTGCTGCATCTCAGCTTCAGACTTCCTCCATGAACTCTTAATTAATTCCATCCCCATATTTTTGTTTTGTTTCCTGAACCTCTTGCTTATATTGCATTTTCCCCCTCCCCTTCATTCCTCTTGCCTTCCTCCCTCCAAAAGCCTCTCAAATTCTCTTTCTCAGCCTTCTTTTCTTTCCCCAAATTGCCCCTTGTTTAGCCTTCAGCTTCTCTGCCCCTGTTCTACTCTTTCTTATCCTTTTTCACCTTTAAAAACTGAAAGCACCAACCTGACAGACACTGTTACGGTGTGTGTGTGTTTTTTCCTCTGCCTGAGCTGCGGCAGGCTCTCCTCTCCTCACTTCTATAGCAGAGGCTGAGTACTGGGTTGCCATGGCAACAGTGAATCCAACCAGGCCGGTCCCAGCGACACTGGGAGCTGCCATGGCGAGGAAGCTGCTACAAGTCGCCCTGAGCCTAGATGGGTCGTGAACATCGTAATTCAAGACCGAGCTGGGCAGATTCTGCCCGGAGACTGCGACTGCACATCAGGCCTGTGCACAGCTGTACCGCGCATCAGGAGACAACATCGTCAATAATCAGGCTTCCGCGGAGCCAACCGAATGTGTGACATCATGAGGATTCATTTGAAACATTTCAAACATGCCTATTCTTTTATCTCCGCTGAGGAAGAACCTTCTGTCTCTCTCTCTCTCTAATCTTGGAGAACTCTGCAGAAAGTAAAAGAAAAACTGACAGCCCCAACTTATCCCCTCTCCCCCACCTCCAACTCCCCCTACCCTTCCAGCTTGGGGACCCTCTCAGCCGTCCAGGTCAAATGATTTCAGTAACACCACTGTGGCTGGGAACATCCCCGAGAATGAATTTGGATTACACAATGATATTTTAGCGGGCGCCGAGATCAGTTCCCCCAGGTCATTGCAATGGATCCTTAAAGTAGGGCAACAAGTGTGCAGCCGCATCACACTGTTTCAAAATTGCAAGTCAGTGAGAAAACTCAGGAAATACCTTTGTAGCGAATGGCACCAACCGCAGTGAGGGTCTGTTGCTGCTAAACACTCCCAACAGGATTTATGTTTACTGCAGTTCGCAACACGAATTCTCCTCACCTAAAAATAAAGATGATGGCAGCTCAGATGGAATTATAAGCAACACCAGAAAAACTCCAACACCTTATCTGATGAAGGGCCATGAGGAGGCATTTATCAACTCAAACGCTGAATGTCTGTGTAATGACATCGGGCAGTGGTTCTCAAGACCTAGGTTATGGAACAGTTTATCAGCATCTCCTGGGGGAGCTTTTGAAAGGGCAGATTCCCAAACCCCCTGCCGCTGAGACTCAAGTTGAGCAGGACTAGGGCAAGAGCCTAGGAATCTGTATTTTCAAAGAGTTCTCACAGGTGAACCTCTGTTAACCTCTGCTAACAGGTACATAGTTAGCTTTCTGATCTGCTAATAGTGATTTCCAAGATCATGGAATCAGGTCACCTGGTTTTCAGAGAGCGACAGTCAACAGCACCTTGGAGATAAGCATCAGGGGAAAGCAACAGGCTCTGACCCCAAGGGTCAGCAGGAGGTTGACCCTTGGCATGGAAATGAGGACCACCCCCCACACCCCTCTCAGGGGTGTCCCGTCACCTCAGCTCCCAGCTCACTGCTCACACTCCCTCCACTGGAGGCAAAAAGAAAAGAAAAAGGAGTTTTCCAATCATTCTCAGCCCCTGGAGCTGCCTCTTCCAGTTGTCAGGAAATAGCAGCCCCCAGAGAGGGAGATGGTGATGGGTAAACCCAGGCCCCAAAGGCAGGCCGAGCCTCCAAGCAGGGTCCCGGGAGGCAGGGAGGACCTGAGCCTCACACGGCATATTTTTTGCAGGCAAAATCCCACAGCAGGTAGTCAGGAAACCTGTAGAACTCAGAGCCAGGAAGTCGTACCTGCTGGAGACCATAAGTAACTTCTTAAATCACACAGAGAAACAGAGTTCTAGAAGGAGTTTGTGAGAAAAGCAGAGTCCATTCTAAGTTGAGTCCATTCTAATGAACAGTGCATTCTAAGCCGACTTTGTGGAGAATAACCACAGCCATCATCTCACAGTTCCCAGGGTGGCTGACAGAAGCAGAGGGCAGGCCACCAGCCTGAGCTGAAATTAATCAGAATATGGATACTTCCTTGTAGCTCACAGGACATCTTTGTAATTCTGGGGTGTTTTCACAAATGTCACGGAATCTCTCTGACCTTGTTTTCTCACCTGTGACATGGTGATGGTATCGCTGACTTTATAGGGTTATTACCAACATTGCCCAGCACATAATACACACTCAATAAATGCTGGCTCTTGCTACTACATTGGAAAAAGTTTCCACGGTCCAACAAACATGTGAAACCTGACAGGCAAAAAGCAGCTTCCCTGGTGGCTCAGATGGTAAAGCGTCTGCCTACAATGCGGGAGACCCGGGTTCGATCCCTGGGTCGGGAAGATCCTCTGGAGAAGGAAATGGCAACCCACTCCAGTACTCTTGCCTGGAAAATCCCATGGATGGAGGAGCCTGGCAGGCCCCAGTCTATGGGGTCGCAAAGAGTAGGACACAACTGAGCGACTTCACTTCACTTCAGGTTTGCTTAGCACAAGGCTTCTGAGAGCGTTTCAATGCTCTGGTTATGATACTCGAGGGCTACCATCTATGGGGTCACAGAGTCGGACACGACTGAAGCTACTTAGCAGCAGCAGCAGCAGCAGGAGGGATATAGTAGGTAACATCTGCTCCCAGGACCACTTTTACTCAGAACATTTAGTACAAAATGAGTCTCCAGAACATTCTATGAGAACTACTCTGAAAAAAAAAAAGTGAAAGTGTTAATCGCTCAGTGCTGTCCAACTCTTTGCAACCCCATGGACTGTAGCCTGCCAAGCTCCTTGTGTCCATGAGATTTCCCAGGCAAGAATACTAGAGTGGGTAGCCGCTTCCTTCTCCAGGGGATCTTCCCAACCCAGGGACTAAACCTGGGTCTCCTGCATTGTAGGCAGATTCTTTACCTTGTGAGCTACCAGGGAAGCCCATGGTAAAGAGAGGCCACCATAACTACTACATTGGACCTGCTTCTCTAACTTAACACACTATAGGGGTTATTCCACAGCAAGGTAGCTATCCCCATGTGGTGGTTTTTAATGACCAGGTGTTCTGTGGATGGACCAGGGCATTTCAGTTTGTCTGTTCCTATCTCCCCAAGAGTTGAGGAAGGATCTTCCTTGGGTTTTGCCTCTGTAGGGCCTATCTTGGCTCAACCAGAACACCAGAGTCTTACTAACAGGAACTCCAGCAGTGAATCTAAGTGAAGAAAGTAAGAATAGCCAGCTTTGATGCCCAGTAGAAAACCCTTCCCAGGTCTTCAGGCTTTGAATGGCCAGACTAGAACTCTTCACCTTCAGAAAGTGAGAATCTATCAACTACTGGTGGTTCTCACTGTGGTTCTCGGCCTACAGTCTGGGATTTGGGGGAAGGATTTATGAGCTATTTGCAATGTTTCAAAAAGCTGATTACAAAAACATGCACAGACTAAGCAAGGCTACAAGTGTCTTTGCTTTGAGCTGGAATTTTATCAGCTCCCTGTGGTAGCACAGTCAGCGCTCTGAGTGGCTGTTTTGAGATGCCCTTGATAAATAAAGCCTGAGAATGGGAATTGTTACTTAATAAATGCAGTTTGTTGAGTAGACAAAAATCTTTCAACTATGGGAGCCCTGGGGGAAGAAATATAATAGACAGTGTTTAAATGTTGAAGCAAGCTGTTTGCAAAGGTTCTGTCTGGTGAAGAACAAAGGTATATGAGATTCACTGGCCATCTCAGTGTGGTCATTTTGAATAGCTGCCTTTTCAACATGCAAAGGGCAATATGGCCTTTTTAGGAAAGTCAGAAGCTCTAAATGGCTTGCACATCATCTCTGCCACTTGGTAGTACATGGAAACTGATGTCTTTGCTGCTCTGCTTAGGATAATGGAGAGGAAAAGAATGAAAAATGGGGGTGGGCTGAGAGCATGTGACATTCATCATGTAATTATGTAAGTCTCAGTTATCTTTGCACTTTGTATGTTCAAATGGTCATGAGTCAAAACAATCATGAAAGAATGTTCGGTTTTCACAAATTTGGGGTTGATCTCACTTATTATGGGCTTTGACAATGGATTAAAAAGCAGAGACATCACTTTGCCGACAAAGGTCTGTATAGTCAAAGCTATGATTTTTCTAGCGGTCATGAATGGATTTGAGAATTGGACCATAAAGAAGGCACTGAAGAATTGATGCTTTCAAACTGTGGTGCTGGAGAAGACTCTTGAGAGTCCCTTGGACTGCAAGAAGATCAAACCAGTCAATCCTAAAGGGAATCAACCCCAAATATTCACTGGAAGAACTGATGCTGAAGCTAAAGCTCCAATACTTTGGCCACCTGATGTGAAGAGTTGACTCACTGGAAAAGACCCTGATGCTGGCAAAGATTGAGGGCAGGAGAAGAAGGGGGTGACAGAGGATGAGATGGTTGAATGGCATTGTTGACTCAATAGACATGAGTCTGAGCAAACTCCGAGAGGTAGTGAAGGACAGGAAAGCCTGGTGTGTTGCAGTCCATGGGACTGCAAAGAGTTGGACATGATTTAGTGACTGAACGACAACAATCATGGGCTTTAAGATTAGGGTAGAATTTAAGTCCTAACCCTGACAAGGCCCTATATATACATATATCCATGAGAAGATATTTAGTCTGAGTCCTAGATTCTTCATATACAAAACAAGGGTAATTTTTATTTCACTACATTATTGACAGATTTTGTTAATGTTGTTTATTATATTTGGGGGTTGGTGTGTTTGTGTGTACAATTCTATGCATCTAGAGAGACTCCCTTTGGAATAGTAACTAGTACAGCATCGGTAGGATGCTAATAATTAGTTCCCCTCCTCTTTCCCTTGGTGAAAGCACTTTAAAATTGAAGAAAATGTAAAAAGGCATCCTTTTTATTTCAGTAGGCAGAAGCAAGAAGAAAAACTAAAACAGCCAGATAAATTAAGAGAGGGAGGGTGGGTGCCATATATTTCCTAGTTCATGAATGTGTATAAGACTGTGGCCTGATATTAACCCCAAATTCCAAAGCCAATCCCATTGGGCATATTCATAAATGCATCTAACCATTCAATGCCCACATGATAAATGTGTAAATTCAGTTACCTTGCTGATTATGCACCCATTTGCAAGCACACACTTCTCTGAAAAACTTGGCATTGGAAATATAGCCAATAATAAAATTGTCTAAATAGGTAATATTTCTTGCTTACTTACTGACAGTAAGGTTTTTAATTCCATGCCTGTGAACCACTGCAGGTCTTCTCAAAGCTTGCAGCAGTGTTTAAACTCAGTAGTTCAAAGTACAAGCTTTACCATCAGATAATGACATCAATCAAACAGTTTGCATTCATAAATACAGAAATGGTAACTAGTATTTCTGCCCACCTCTTTTCCAGCTGTTAGATAGATGTAGATATTCTTCTTAGGATGAGGAACAAGTTTGTAGAAAACAGGTGTTTCTTCTTTGATTTCATAGATAACCTCTGGACAATTCGAGGCCAAATTTTCACCGAGAATAACCTGTTTTTTTAAAAAGAAATAAAACTTCCATTAAATAATCTGAATTTCGGGGTGGCAAAACATACTGCTTAATCCTAAGACAACATCCTTTCTTCCTCACTATGTACACTGGCTGAGGTGCTCCTTTCCTTAATCATCAGCTTGTGTCTCAGCCTTCAAGGCCAGTGATGACAAGCTTGGTATGTCTGTTTTTGTAGGGGACAGAGCTGTGCCTGCACACATACAAAAGGTCACTCTTCAGTGCTGGGGCAGTATCCTTCCATGTGGAAGCACCACGTGGGCCTTATGAGACGCTTAAACGACAGCTTCATTCATGCTATGCCAAGTGATCTTAAAACTAAAGGCAGTCAATCTGACAGATATTTGCATGGGTTACTCTGATTTGCCTATGTGAGTCTACATGGCTATGTGTTTTAGAGTAACCAGGACAACTTAGCAGGCCTATACAAGTAGGTACTTGTTTACACATCAAATGTAAGTGTGGCTTTGAAACTGGACATTCCTGAGCTTCATTCATCTTTTGTCAATAAATATCTACTGAACATCCACTGTATTATTCTGGCACATTCTAGATGTTTGCAAAATGGCAGTGAACAAATGGTGGGAAGATTCTGCCATTATAGAACTTATATTCATGTGCATGCATGGGGTGAGGGCCAAAATGATAATTAACAACAAATCATAAAGTTATAAAATACACCAGCAGGTATTTTATATCATAGGCAACTACACTCAATATCTCATAAAAATCTATAAAGGAACAGAATCTGAAAAAGAATCGATTTATACATGTACAATTGAATCACTTTGCTATACACTGGAAATTAATCCAAAGTTATAAATCAACTATACTCTGATATTTAAAAAATATGTTAGCAGGTGATACAGGTCCAAATAAAATGAGATGGAAGATGCATGTTCAATGTAAGCTTCATTAGAAGGTGACGTTCATTTAGAGTCTTGCAGGAGATTCTGGAGCAAGTCACTTAGGTATCTGAACAAAACATACTCTTAGAAGAATAATCCATTGGTGCAAAGGCTCTAAAATGAGAGCAGACCAGTATGACCTGAGCAAAAGAAGTAAGGTAGAAGGGAGTGGACAGCAAGGTAATAGGGTGGATCACATAGGTTCTTGTTGGCCTGTGTAAGGATTTTTCCTCTTACTCTGGGTAAGAGACAGGGAGCCACAGCAGGGCTTTGAGCATAGGAGTGACACAGTGAGAAGGTGTGGTTTGAAACATGGATAGGAAGGCTGCTCAGGAGACTATTACCCTAATCCTGGGGAAATAGAATGGTAGTTCGGTCTCAGGCTTGCCTCCTGGCTCTTCCTTTCCAGTAGCTGTACTACTCTGAGCTAGTAGTTTACTGAAGCTCCCTGGGCCTCAATCTCCTCATCTCTAAAATGGAACTCATAATGCCTTCCTTATACAACAGTTGTTGTAGGACCAGATAAGAATTATGAGCAATGCTTAGCACATAATCAATACGTGATGGATAATAATCTATTACTAGATTGCAAGCTCCTCTTGGGTAGGCACCAAGTCCTAATCCTCTCTGTACTCACCCCTTTGCCCCAAACAATACAATGCTTTTCAAAGTGAAGATGTTCAGCATTTTGTCAGTTTGAAAACATCCAGATATAGCATCTTGGAGAAGGCAATGGCACCCCACTCCTGTACTCTTGCCTGGAAAATCCCATGGATGGAGGAGCTTGGAAGGCTTCAGTCCATGGGGTCGCGAAGAGTCAGACATGACTGAGCGACTTCACTTTCACTTTTCACTTTCATGCATTGGAGAAGGAAATGGCAACCCACTCCAGTGTTCTTGCCTGGAGAATCCCAGGGACAGGGGAGCCTGGTGGGCTGCCGTCTATGGGGTTGCACAGAGCCGGACATGACTGAAGTGACTTAGCAGCGGATATAGCATCTATATTCATTCACCTCTCTACCACTGTGGACATCAGTTACACTGGGCATATAATTTGAAAAAACTAAACAAAACAAAACAAAACTGGCACCTGAGATTCTTTTCAAAGTCTACAACACATCTACTGGGCTATAACATGCCTGTGCCACACATCCTGATGGCAAGCACGTTTTTGCTATTTAACCATAGGCTCCTTATCAATTTGGCAGATAGAACTGTATCCTGCATGCACTCAGGATCTGGACCTGTCCTGTGATGGTGATTTTCTTCCATCATCTGTTCTGAGTCAAACCTGGGTGGATTGGGTGTAACTGGTAGCTCATGAGAAGCACATGAACTGCTAAGTTCAGTGGCAGCTCTGGAAAAAAATCAATGTAACTAAACACATTAAATATGACTTTTAAAAAAGGAAAAGCAATATTTAGGTCCCAAGGGAGTTGCGAAAGGTCAGTACCCCAAGTCATTGAAAAATGATGCTACAGCTGTACCATCCAATATGGTAGCCAGTAGCCACACAGGGCTACTTAAATTTAATTAAAAATTCACTTTCTCAGCCACATGAGCCACATTTCAAGGAATAACTATCCACATATAGCAAGTGGTTATCATATTGTGAGTGCAGATAGGCAGCATTTCCATCTTCAGGGAAAGTTCTGTTACAGACTCTGGCCTACAGAGAATGGTGAGCCAAGGGAGACCTCAGGGAGGGACTAAGTGTGGACTTGCCAGGCTCCTGTCTTCCGATTTTTAATTCACATTCCTTATTAATCAGCTCAGATGCAAACAGCTGATCTGGTTCTTGGAAAGTGATTGTATAGAAGGAAAGAGATAGAAGTCAGATAAAAATAAAAATAAGATTGATAGACGTTAGAGTCAGGAGAAGATAAAACCCATCATTTGGGAGGAACACCTATGAAGCATTCTTGCCAATAGAGCTGAAGCCAAATCTGTAAGCCTTTAGTGCTAACATCCATTTAGCACTAGGAAACAGAAGGGGTAGAGGAACAAGCTAAACAGTACCACAAGGATGTGAACAGCCAAATCCACAAAATGAGACATTCCACAGGACCACAGACTTCCCTTCCTCAAAAAGCCAATGGAGGTAAACCAAACGACAAGAGGAGGTCACAAAGATACAGAGAAACAGACCAACTTCAATGTCATTTTAGGATCTTGTTCAGATACCTTGTTCAAGATCTTGTTCAGATACCTTGTTCAAGATCTTGTTCAGATATCTTGATCAGATACCAATTTGAAGAAAACAATTTTTAAAAGACATTATTGAGTCAATCAGGAAAATTTAGTTATATGGACTTGTTATTAGATAATTCTAAAGAATTATAATTTTCCTATTAATATTTGTGATAAGAGCTTTATGGTTGTGGTGATATAAAGAAATGATCATAGTTTCTTAGACATGTATAATAAAATATGTATGAGTGAAATGACATAGTGTCTTGGATTTGCTTTAAAATTTAAAAATAAATAAAAACACACTTTTAATTTACTCATATCACTCATCCACTTTCAGTGAGTTAGGAGCTGCCGTGTAGTTGTTACTGGAGCTTATTCATTTCTGGAGCATGGTGGATGCAGATGAGTAGGGGCTAGAAAGATCTTATTCAGGTCAATACAGATTTATTTACTAGATCCCTTGGAGATAAGGCATCAGTGTTCTCTCTAGAACTTGGAACTATGTCAAGGAAATTGCTGGTTTTTTTTTTTTTTAATTACCAATGTATATTTGTGCCAGGATTTGCCAGTTTCTTGAACAAGCTACCTTGAGTGGCCAACACTGAAGCTTGTCCCAATAACCAGAGATGCTGGGTTTAAAGGGACATGCTTCATTGTTGGTGAGAGTAAGACTTCTCCGGAAGGTAATTTGGCATCATCTATCAAAATTATAGAACACATATCCTTAGACCCTGCAGCCCTTAGTATATATGTGAAATGATGCATGTAATGGGTACTTACTGCAACATCATGTGTTCCGACAAAGGACTGAAACAACCTAAGTGTCCAACAATAGGGATCCAGGTAAGTAAACTATAGTGCAAACAATAAATGCTAGTTAGCAATAAAAAGAATTAAAATGCTTTTTATGTATTATATGTTCAAATGTATTATGTATTATATGTTCAAAAAGCTATATCAAATATGTATATCTACATGTATACACATATATATGTTTAATAACCGGGGAAAAGACTATCCTCCCCCTTTTGCTTGTAGACATATATAAAATATCTCTATTTTATAGAGAGATATTTTTTTGCCCCAGAAGTCAAGAATGGGTGACTTAACACTGCATGTTTTCTTGGTTCTTTGAGTTCTGAACAATGCTAATACGTTGTCTTTAAAAATACATACATACAATCTAAATTTCAAGTGTTTGAGGATGAGTGGGTCAAATGGTTTTTCTTTTTGCTAGATTATACAGAGAATGCTCTCCATAGCCCCAAGGAAGTTTCCACGTTCATCACATTTTTACTAAACCACGAGCTACACAGAGAGACTGGGGTCTCTGTTTCAGCACGATCCTCACCTCTCTCAGATGACTCCAGGAGAGGATGGGGGAAGGCTCTCCTTCTCCTCCGGATTTCTATTAATATCACCTCTGACCCCACCCAACCCCAGCCCAGCACGTGGACGCTGAGAGAACACTTAGATCTTCTAACTGCAAAAGTCACATCCACTTCAACACAGAAAAGCCAGCCAGCAAGACTGGGGCTGGGCAGCCTCGGAAAAGAACACGATCAGTGAGGTGATGCAGGAAGTAATGGTGAGTCACAGAAACCCAAAATGGGTTGAGTTTTGCATAAGAGGAAACGCATCCAATACACACATACTGCAGATTTTCATCTGTTGCTTCCAGGATACACGCTTGTTATAGATCTAACCTGAAGTCAGTCTGAGTCTCTGCCATATATATTCTCATAAACCCCTTCATCCTCTGAGTCTCAAAAGTCACCTCCTCTGAGAAGCCTTCCCTGACCACCTTTCTACGGTACCCCACTGTCCCTCTCTACCCATCACTCTGCTTTTTCCATGTCATTTATCACCTTGTGAAATGACCTCACCACTAATTAATCCATTTACTTGTTTCCTGTCTTTCTCTTCCCACCAAGAGCGTAGTGGCTTTGTCGGTGTTGTTCACTTTTGTATCCTTGGCACCCAGAACAGGTCCTGGCACATAAAAAAGGTGCCCAATAAACATTTATTAAATGAAAAACATACTTCATTAGCATTCAAGATTTTATAGGACTCTTCAGATTTTTCCAGCCGCAGCCTGTGTAGAAAACAAATTTTTCCCGATGGAGGATTTCAGTTAGTGTCAATATATTGTTTTGGTTGACATCTTCCTGAAGCCTCATGGCAGCCTATTAACTAGCCTTGGGATTTTCCTTGCATGCAAAAATAAATAAATAAAAAACAAGCTATAGCCCTGAAATGTACGGTGTGTGAGACTTCCACATCATACAGTTAGCTATATAACAGGGACAACACCATCCATGGGAAAGATATCCTGGGGAGGAAAATGAGGGGGAGGAAAATTAAGTGAAAGACTATTTTTTTCTTTACTATGACATTGGGAAGCCATGGGTGTTCAAGAAGTTAAACTATTTTTCACCAAATTTTTTTTCTTATACCTCACTCTGTGAGGCTAACCAGTTTGTAAACAAGCCAGTCTTCTCGCTTTTTTTTCCATCAATAGTTTCTGAGAAATGCTACAAAGGAGACTTAAACCACACACACACACACACACACACACACACGAGAAAGCAAAGTAATTATACAGTAGCCTTTACTGTGCTTCAGTAGGTAGGAGTAATAATAAGTATGAAATAGAAAGATTCAAGCAAATGCCTCTCTGGTTTCCTGTCTCCTGATTTCAGTGTAAGTAGTAAGAGAGGCACACAGCCTGAATCACGAGTTCTAGATCTGTGGATTGCACGGGAGAATTTGTTCTGAATCAGGGAGTCCCTACACACTCACAAACTGGAATGAATGAGATGGGGGTAAACTTGAATACAACATTCTCAACAGCCGACCATGGAGGCCACTTCCAAGTTTCAACAGTTCCCACTGTCTTTACTTTTTGGTCTGTTAGCTCAGCCAGCCCCACCACCCCCACTTCCGGCCCAGGTCCTGTCCTGGGTTCCTCATGGCCTCCTTTTCCTTATTTGAACATTCTGTAGGAGTATAAACAGAGCTTGACATTATGAAAGACTTCTCTTATTTTTCACTCAGAAATTTTAAAAGCCAGGGTCCAGGCAAACTCTTCAGAGGTTACTCTGGGTGGAGGCAGGAAGAACTTTCTGGAAACGGGTTGAATTTCCCTCCATGGTAGGAGCAGAGTTTGGAGAGCTACACAGGGAATCAGTCCCAACCAAGCACAAGAGTGCTGCTTCTCTGCTGGACCTGAGGAAAGGGCCGGGTACGGCTTCCTGTGTCCTGAACTCTACTTGAGGCCCAGGGACGTTGGAGAAAGCCAACCCTAGCCTCTTACTGCTGGAGCCATTCTAAAACTCAACTGGAACAGATTTCCTACCTTCGCTCTAAAGGAGTTCACTGGGGAAAAGCCAGGCCTCCTAAGGGACTTCAGAGGCTCCTAGGAACTACATGCAGCCCGAAGAGGACAGGGCTCTGCCTTTTTCTAAAAGAGAAGTCTGCACCAGCTGGGCTGAAGTAAGCTGTCCCTAAATAGGAACAAACTAGAACCATAAAAGCCAGAGCCCTTTCTCATGAAACCTCAAATACGTGCATCTTGATATGAACCTAGATATTCCACTATTAGAAAATAATAATAATTTAAAAACCAGTTCCACAAACTCTACAGAACACATTTGAATTGTCAGTGCAGTTTTTGGGGAGGCTGGTCTCACTGTGCTATGCTCAGTCACTTCAGTTGTGTCTGACTCTATGAGCCCCATGGACTGTAGCTCACCAGGCTCCTCTGTCCATGGGATTCTCCAGGCAAGAATAATGGAGTGGGTTGTCGTGCTCTTCTCCAGGGGATCTTCCCAACCCAGGAATCAAACCGATATCTCCAGCATCATCCTGTACTGCAGACAGGTTCTTTACCCACTGAACCACCTGGGAAGCCCAGAAGATTGGTTGTTTCAGTTCAAATCCCCTTGAGCAAGTTACCTATCGTCTCACAGCCTCAGGTTTTTTCATTTATGAAGCGGAGATGTTAACAGCATTCAACTAGTTAACCCATGAAGACACTGGTCCTAATGCTGGGCACACAGTATGAGCTCAGAAACATTAGCTGTTATTATTCCTCACCCACTGCCTTATTATGCTTACAAGAAAGGTATGGGCATGGGTAAGGTTACAGATATTAGATTTCATGCATATTTCTTTATTACTTGTTTTACCACCCGGAAAAGCACAAAATATTCAATTCTGCCCCTGAAATAATCTGCTATATGCAACAGAGTGAGCTCAAAGGAATCCAAACTACACCCGAGCGTGTACCACAGTCTGGAGAAAGAGCTAGCCCATGTTTGTAAGAATGAGTACTCATTGCAGCATCCTGGCCATGTAACACATGGGGTATGAGTCCCCAAATACTGAGTTCAGCATGGCCCTACTTTCTCAGCTGATCTCAGCAGAGACGCTGACAACTGAAAAATTATAACATGCAGTCATACTCAGAAAGGAAGTAAAATGAGGAAATAACCAGAGAGAAAAGTGACTGGACATAACTTGTCTCACAACCATGAGGATGGCAAGTCGGTAGGGAAGGGGCAGAGTAGACAATCACAAGGACATGTTCAGTTCCAAATTAGTTCAGTTTTTCTAACACCTTATAAAGGAATTTTGGAATAAAAGCAGGAGGAAGAGGGTAGTAAAAGTATTAGCATATTGTGAGGTCTTTAATTTTTCCACTTTATCATCAATAAAATCTTCCCTTCAGAGATAGTACTGGATAACTTGAAAGAGTGCATGCCTTTCAAGACATGTTAAAAATGCTTCACTATCTTAGCTTAAACTCAAAATGTTTCCACATATTAGAACATGATATTTAAAAATACTGTTTATAAGTGTGCCATAACATTTTAATATAAGCATTTCTTTCCTCATTAACTGAAGAAAAAAGGATGCAAAATAGGATAGAGTCTGACCTCAACTATGTTAAAAAAAAAAAAAAAAGAGGTAAAATGCTGATAGCAGCTGCTTCCATGTAAGAAAACTAGGGGCATTTTTTCTTTGCTTTCCCCTCATACCCCGATACTTGGAAAGTTTCTCCATAAGCATGTATTACTCTTACAATAAAACAAAATTATTTAAATAACATGACATTTTAATGGCACCAAACTATATTAAAACTCCATGAAGTTTTCAGAGATTTAGGAAATGGGAGTGGGGTAGATGTGTGTGTGTGTGTGCGTGTGTGCGTGTATGGGTGTGTACATGTGTGTGTGTTGGTCAAAAACAGCAACGGGCTCCCAAATGCTAGTGCCTGCCTTTCATCCAACCAGGCATATACTACCGCGCCTGGCGTCTGTCAAAACGCTGTCGACTCTCGATCACCGGGGAAACTGATGAGTCAGGCTGTGGGTGATCCAAGCCCTTTCTTCTCCTCCCCCCCTCAGGCTGCCTTGGGTTAGGTTTTGTTTTTCTCTGCTCATTAGTAGCTCCGCTCTGCGGCTTAAGAAGCCAAGCTTGTGTCTATCAATGTTCGTCTTTTCCAACAGTTCCAGTGACAAGTCTGGCAAGGGACAAGCTTGAAGTTTTTGAATGAAGGATTTGGAGGTTCTCCCAAAGCACCTGCCCAGTGCTGGTTCCTCAGGACTCTGGGTGGTTTAAGGGGCTGCAGCAAGCCCTCTGTGCCCAGGACTCCTGGGGGAGTCTTGGAGTGACCGGGCTGCCCTAGGGAGCCAGGGAGGGGGTGGGCAGGTGAGCTCACAGCCTCCTCCCGAGGGCAGGATCCTCCTAAGGGGGAGCTGCGGGTAGAGTTTATTCCTAAGAAGCTATCCTGCCAGTGGGGTAGTCCCTCAGTCAGATGGCCTGCTTCTTCTCAAGCTGGGATTCTTCCCGGAGCTTCTAAGAACCCGGACTTCATCACCCTGCCTCCACCCGAGTCATCATGACCTCCTGTCAGCCGCCTTCCCACTCTCCCCTGAGACCCGTCATGGAGTGGCTGCCCACACCCGAGGCAGCAGCTCCCAAGTCAGAGCAACCTGAGGGATACCAGTCAGTCTCTGAAGTGGCTCCTGGCCCAAACCCCTGCTCTGCCACGTGTCCTTGTTCAGTAGGTAAGTCGTGTCTGACTCTTTGTGACCCCATGGACTGCAATGCCAAGGACTGGTTTCATGGGAGACAATTTTTCCACAGACCTGGGGTGGGTGGGGGGATGGTTTCGGGGATGATTCAAGCACATTACACTTATTGTGCACTTTATTTCTGATCTGAGGCCACCACTGACCTGACCAGAGGTACCAGTCCTCAGCCTTGAGGGTGGGGATCCCGATCTACCTCACCGAGTGGTGGAGAGGACTAAGTTAGTCAGAACAGGTAGAGTGATGAGCACAAAACAAGGAAACGGAAAATGGACCCGCCCCTGTTATTGGAACCCTACTAACAAGGCTACACACGTGACTTTTGAAGGTGAAGCCTGGACAGAGGCCGAAGAAAGTGAGACTTGGGTCAGCCACCTCTTCCTCAGCAGCTTGAGGCTGCAGCTCAGTTCCACCCCTCAAGTACCCACCCACCACAACATCAGTACCCGCCAGCCAGGTACACACGAACCACAGGGTGAACGAACAGGACAGGCAAAACCAGGCTGTCCCACGGGAAACTATTTATAGCCAAGTGTTCCTTCACCTCTGATTTACCATCTAACAGTATGGTTGGCTCAGCTTTGGGGAAACGGTGTTCTTGTCAAAACACTCGTCAAAAATATCCCACATCTGAGGAAGATAATTGGTGAGGAGACCCAGTAAGGGTTGGCGGAAATGTCTTCTGCCAGGTGAAGGGGTCTAATTAGTCTGACCAGGACACAGTGGCTCCAGACACTGCCTGATGACACTGAGACGGTGCTGAGCAACTTGTGCACAAGGACGGGTGGGTATTTACCTTTTGCCAGGAAAGACAGCTAACACAACAGGAAAGATGATCAATGTATACTTTAAAAGAATGTGTATACAAACAAACCCCCTCCCATATGCTACTGGGTTTCCTCCAAAGAAAACAGATTAAATCAAATATCTACCAGGCACTCAGCCCTGTATTGGGCTGTGGGAATTCCTGGCCTCCTTTCTCAGGAAGCTTAAAATCAAGTTGGGAAGGCAAGACAAACACACGAGGAAAGGTCAGGCATCCAAGCAAGACATCTGTAACAAGCCGAAAGGACGATATAGACAACGGGTATTTCGGGAGATGAGGGAGAAACGTGAACACTCCAGTCTTAGGAGGGCTCAGAGAGGAGGTGGAGTTTGAGCTGAGCCAAAGCATAGACTCACAGGATTCAGTAAAGCAGAGGGGAAAATACAAGAGTAATCCAGGGAGGAGGTACCGTGTAAGCAGGGGTATGGGAGCAGTGCACGGGCGCATCTGGAGGAAGCCAGCCAGCAGGCAGGCTTGGCTACAGCAGGGCATGACTGCACAGAAGACAGACCACCAGAAGAAAAAGGGGTTTCCTAGGTCATCCAGTACAATCTCATTTTACAGATGAGGAAATGGATGCTCAGGGAGACTGGGTGATGGACCTCAAGTCACACAGCCAGTTGTCAGTGGGAAATCCTTTGAGAAAACAAATCGTTAGTATTCAATTCTGAATTGGAGTAAATTAACTGGCTATAGAGAGACAAAGGAGAATCAGACAAGGGTGAAAGAGACAGTGCCCTTTCGAACCATGAATGTTGGTGGTCACAGGAGGTGCACAATAAATGCTTACCAAAGAAATTGATAAGATAACTGCTATATAATTTCAGAGTCATGTAGTATCTGAGTTTTTCTCTTCCTTCCCACTGCCCCTCTCCCCCAGTGAATAAAAATCTCAACTTGAGCAGTAGTATACCCACCAAGTGGAAAAAAAGTCCTCAGAGATAAAAGTCAAGGGGAGTCTCAAAGGGTTTCAGATCTCTAACCTCTCTGTGGTGGGTGTGGGTACAAAGGGCAGAAAGCAAACCCCCTATGTGGGTGGCAGGTGGGCTGGGGAGAAGGAACATCTGTTTTTTTGGGGTTTTTTTTTCCTCTTCTTTTTAGCCCTACAATCCCTTTGAAGCTATGAGAAATCATGTGCTTTGTACATTTCCATCATAAAGGAGACAGAATTGAAAGGTTAAAAGTCTTAGGAAGGTGAATCAAGGATGGGGTAGGGCCAGACCCCCATATGCTGAGTAAGGAAAGGAACTGCCTTGACAAGTTCCCAGGAAGCAAGGGGGCTGTCACTTTCACACATGGGTAGGGAGGTTATTATGAATAGCTTTCTGGAAATTTCTTTCAGGCCATTTCAGGGGGTGGGGAGTGCTCTCTGAGCAGTACATAAAGCAGTCGGTATGGTCTTGTGCATAAACCAGAAGCAATAAAAAATAAACAAAAAAGAAGCCAAAAGCACAAAATGGATCAATATTAAAATCGACATTGAAGAAGGCACAGAGAACCAACCTTAAGTAACTGGCCATCTCCAGTCCCCAAGAATAAAACAGTCCTGTTCATTACCACGGTGCCGTAAACGGATGTCAGGTCGGAATGGATCAAGGTAGATGATGCGATCGGTTCAACTCTTTCAGGTTCATCCCCGTTTTTCTGAACATGCACACAAACGTACAAATTAAAAAAACAAAAAGATAATTTTTAACAGTGATAATTCTCATGATGATAAAATGTCACTCATACCCACCTGGGAAGGATCCTACTGGTGCCCCCAATACATTTGTTTAGGCAAGATCCCCAGGAGCAACCTTTTATCCCCTTTATCTGCAGAATCACTGTGCTTGCCCAGCCTGTGGAAAGCCATTTGTTTACTGCGTATTAACATGTATTGATTGCCAGCAGCGAGCTAGCCATCCATTTAACACTCCCCCAGCAGATATATGAAACCGAGGTCCACTTTATTGCCAAGAAAGAGCCCACCACTGAATTGGGAAGGAGACAGTCTTATACTTGGCTATTTGCAGGAACATGTGACAATTTATTTTGGTGAGGATTTGGCTTCTGTGAGGTTAAACAAGCCATTTCCTAAGGTCTGAGATGGACCATCCTATTTGATGTAATGGCAGAGAGGAAGGAATCTGGATTTATAAGAAGGCGGCAGTGTGTTAGCCCAGAGACCGGGTAAGTCATTCAGAGGGTAGAGAGGGAAAGATAGAGTCATGGATGGTGGGTAAGAGAGAGCCATGGGGCTAAGGAGGAACCAACCACAAGGACTGGACCTGGTGCTGATGTTCCTGAAGAAGAAACGAGAAACCTAACTCTGAACCTGAAGGCATTTAAATGGTCTGAGGTTCTGAGCACATATAATCACAGGCTCACTCCTGATCATTAAATAAAGCCCCTCTTTAAGCCAGAGCAGAGAGTGCATCGCCCCAAATGTCTTTTTTTTTTTTCTTGTTTAAAGGCATGAAGTGCTTCATGCTGCTTCCTGCCTTCAACGACAGGAAACGGAGTTTGTTATACAAATCTCTGGAAGATATGGAGCTAGAAAGAGCCATTGCCCTCTGTATGCTGCACACAGTGTGATAGCCTGCATTATCTGCCGGAGCTCAGTTCCCAACTGCACTCAGGTTTGCAGAGGCACATTTACATCTCAGCCAGTGGGAAAGCCCACAGACTTCTGTAAGCATCAGGACAACTCCGAAAACCACTCCATTTGGGGCGCAGGGAGAGGGGCAGGGGGAGGCTGAGACTTATTAACTTCATTATATTATTGCCGACAGTGTTTATGTATTTCAATTTATGTCTTATTAAACATTCATTATTTTTAAACCCACCAAGTTTCATTAACATCTAAACTAAACAGATTCATGGGCCAAATTGATTTCTGAAGCCTTTAAAGTACCGTCTATATTTCTTTGTTGAAGTTGCGCTGGGAGGAAAAGATAAGCTGGCAAGGGTTTCTCCAATGCCGTGATCTCTTTTCAAGTAAGAGATGTCATAACCTAAGAGAAAGTGACTTATTTGCATAAAATATTCCATAGTGAACTCAGTTGAAGAAGATTTTTAGAAAGCTCATTAGAGATTTTTTTTTCCTGTTAAAAATTACTTCTAATACCATCAGGGAAGATGAGGAATTGTCCTGTGAAAATGAAGTTAAGAAAAAAAAAATGTCTATGAGTCTCAAATCAGAACAATAGATCACTGTTTAGATAAGGATCCCTCGTGACTATGAGTAGAAAAAGAAAAATCGGTGACCTTTAGATTAAAAAAAAAAAAACCACACCACACATCTTGCTTTAAAATAAAACCAGAATTGTTCAAACTTAAGATCAGCTGACCACACTTTTTATTTTTTTAAATAGTTGAGCATCTCAGAAGTGCTTCACTCAGAGAACTGGATGTCATCTTTGTCTAAGCATCGGGAACGTTCTAACACTGATCTTTTTGGCTGGAGGACTCCATTCTCCCTCCTCCTATGATACAGAGTAATGACTGTGGATTGTTGATTGTCCATCCACAAGGGCCAACTGAGACAATGGAAGTCATGTCCAGCTCTTGCCACCACATGGACTGTAGTCCGCCAGGCTCCTCTGTCCATGGGATCTCCAGGCAAGAACACTGGAGTGGGTTGCCATTTCCTTTTCCAAGGAATTTTTGTGATCCAGGGATTAAACTGAGGTCTCCTGCCTTGCAGGCAGATTCTTTACCACCTGAGCTGCGAGGGAAACCCATATCTGGTATACTGCTAAGTTGCTTCAGTCGTGTCCGACTCTGTGCGACCCCATAGACAGCAGCCCACCAGGCTCCACTGTCCCTGGGATTCTCCAGGCAAGAACACTGGAGTGGGTTGCCATTGCCTTCTCCAATGCATGAAAGTGAAAAGTGAAAGTGAAGTTGCTCAGTCATGTCCAACTCAGCGACCCCATGGACTGCAGCCTTCCAGGCTCCTCCATCCGTGGGATTTTCCAGGCAAGAGTGGGACCATTGCCTTCTCTGCTGGTATACAATAGGTGCTTAATAACTGCAGTAATTCAGATTAGCCAAGAATCATGATATCACAGTTAGCCTTTGCTGAGGTGGGATGAAATGCTCTGTGAAAGATTGACTCCAAAAAACCCAGAAGTGGCTCAAAAGCTGGAAAGGAATAGGGAGAAAATTGCTTCTAAATTACTGTTTCATATTCTCTAACATCTTTCCCTGACTTCTGACTGTTTCTCAATAATTGCATTTTTCTAAATTAAGTCCTGGATCAACAGCACAGGTAACTAGCATGGCCATTAAATCAATGTTCCCAGAACTTGAGAGCTGGCGGCATAGAACAAACCACCCCGGGACTAGGGGTCAGAGAGGTTAGGTTTACAATTCAAGTTTGGTTCTCATCCTCTGGATGATCTGGGCAATTTATGGGACACTGTTGGGAACTGGTTTTCTCAGCTGTGAATAAGGCCAATGGTGCCTGATTGGTAGGGTAGTTACGAAGGAGAGAGAATAATGACTGTAATAATAATGACACGTTAATACATGCTAGCTGCTATTATTATTGGTGGCGATTTAGTTGCTAAGTCATGTCTGACTCTGTGCGACCCTACGGACTGGAGCCCACCAGGTTCCTGCCCCTGGGATTCCCCAGGCAAGAACTGGAGTGTGTAGCCATTTCCATCTCCAGGGGATCTTCCTGACCCAGGGCTGAACCCATGTCTCCTGCATTGGCAGGCAGGTTCCTTACTGACCGAACCCCCAGAGAAGCAGAAGCATGCATTTACTGTGTTTTCGTGGAGTATTTTATAATACTCCTATGAATAAGGATTCCCACAGGGTGGTGAGACAGACTTTCAGGCTTTCAATCATGGCTCCGTCACTTTCTAAGTAATTTTGTACACATTATGCAGCCTCTCTGTGATTTAATTTCCTCCTCTATACAACAGAAGTGATGATTAAGAGGCATTTGTGCCATGGACTTTTCACGAGGACTGAATGAGTTAGGATGCGAGTCTCAGGAAACTGAGTAAAATCTGGCATGTGATAACTTATGACCCATGTCTGCTATCATTACTTTATTTAAAACACAAAACAGTTGCTGCCATGCCCGTGGCAGTTAAGGCCATCTCCTTCTTTGCCACAAAACCCTAGTTTTGTTCAGGTCACAATAAACCCAAGCCTGGGAAAACTATGATTGGCCCGAGCTTCGTGGTTATCCTATTCTCCAGTGCCTGGTTACTCACATTCCTACTCCTTAGAGCTAGAGGTGGCCATGTGGTCCAATCTGGACCAGTGAGATGCCAGAAATCCACTGGGGGCACTTCCGGGAATGAGCTTCCTCCTTGCTAAGAGAAGGCTCTTGAGGAAAGCCCTTTGTTCCTCTTCCCACACTTCCTCCCTTTGGACTCTGATGTGAGGCTATCCGTGCAGAGAGGTGGCAGCCATTTTGCTTCCATGAATTCCAGATGGGAGATGAAAACCAACAGATTGGTGCAGGGGAAGGGTAAGAGACACTCGACTCTTGAGGACACCACGGAGCAGACTTCCACCCTTTAAGCTTTTTACTATCAATAGATGTCATGGTTTAAGCTGCTACTTGATTGGGTTTTCTGCTACTTGTAACCCAAAGGAAGTCCCTGTGTAAGAAATGAGAGCCATGACTGTTGGACACGGCCCTAGACTCTAGGTGTTTCTCAGCCACGAGGGCTCAGAACTGCTCTAGTGTTATCCTCTCACCCTGGAGAACCCTGGCCATAGTCAGGATTGTGCAGCCAATTACAACAGCGAGTCTGGAAGAAAATAGGAAAAAGAGGGCTTGGACTTCATGTAAACTTGAAGGGCTGCTCATGTTGAATGGAAATGGATTCTTTCATGTTGGAAACACACAGAAATGGACAGGTCCCTGTGAATGGAAAAAAGAACCCTCTGAATGGCTTTCTTTTGCTCATTTCAGCAAATGAAAACAAAAGATAGACTCCAGAGAAGCCTGCTCACAAAAGTGGAATTAATACCTGGGGAGTCAAGTAGAAAAGGGGGCGAAATAATGCTGTGGCCCCCCATGTCCAGAGATAATTTTCACTTTTGTGGGGTTTTTTTTTTTTTTGTCTATTTTCTATCTTGCCCTTTTCTCCCCCTTAGGGCATAATCAGTAATGTTGCGGCCTATTCTGTCTAGTTTATTATGTGTAATTTATTTCTGAATCCCAGCCTCTGCTTGTTCTTCTGTGTGTAACAAGGTTAATGCCTTGTAATGATGCTTTTGCCAGCTTTGCTTTTCATGACAAAATCCAATCTTGATTTAGCTCTAAACCTTGTCTCCCCTTTGGGCTTTCTTGGTTCCCTGAGTTGTCACTCTGCGTCTCCTTCGTGCCATGTCTAACACACGTCCCGCCTACACTTGAGCCTGCTCTCAGAGGGAAACCTTTTTCGGTTTGTCTCAAATGATGTTTGGGCTGAAAAAGAGAGTGCCTGGGCTTGACACACCAAAGTGGGACCAAGCCTACCGGGAAGGAATGTGTGTGTGAGCATATTCAGGAAATACTGGGCATATCATGAGGGAAACAGCTTGACCTTGTAGCTCCTTCGTATAATCTTTCAAGGACCATAAACATCCTCCAGTAGGCACTGCCCAACTCCAGGGGACACGAGCCTGTCTTCTAGGATGTGAACGGTACACTCTGGACTTGAGTACCAAGGGGCCCCGCCCCTACCACGTGGAAGATGATCTGACTCAGTGAGACTCAGCGGGATGCTCACAGCCCTGCTGCAGTTATTATGGGAACAGCTGGAGGAAATGCACTCAAACATGGTCTCTCAACTGTTGGGGAAACAGAAAAAGTCAAGTCTTTAATCCCCACAGTGCTGAAAAGATTCTCTTATTTTGGTTTTTCCCTATGGGGCCAGGGTAAAAAAACAACTGGATGTCTAGGAACTTCTGCTCAGATGCTCAGCCGTGTCCGACTCTTTTGCGATCCTATGGACTGTAGCCCACCAGGTTCCTCTGTCCATGGGCTTCTCCAAGCAAGAATACTGGAGTGGGTTGCCATTTCCTCCTCCAGGAATGTTCCTGACCCAGGGATCAAACACGCCTCCTGCGTCTCCCCCACTGGCAGGCAGGTTTTTCACTGCTGAGCCACACCTGGGAAGCCCAGTGCCTCTCTGGCAGTATATATTGTACTTTGCTCCTCATTGGCATACACTCACCTGAAGCAGTTTCTTCATCATTACTTACCCAGGGGCCCACTTGCAGTTAGGAAACCTCAGCAGGAGCCCTATGCCCAAGATCTGGCCCCGCTCCATCTCTGACCTGCTGCTTGATTTGGGCAAGCCCCCAAACCGCAACAACTGAATCTGTAAAATGGACACAATAATACACATGTCCTGCCTATTAGCATTGTTGTGAAGCCCAAATGAAATCACGTGTGTGAAAACAATTGGAAAACTATGTTCACCAAATTGGAGAATGCAAAGAACAACTATTTACCCAGGTTAGATAGTGATAGTTTTAAGGCAGCTTTTTTACTCTCCTCTTTCACCTTCATCAAGAGGCTCTTTAGAGAGCTAGTGGAGGTGATAGAATTCCAGCTGAGCTATTTCAAACCCTAAAAGATGATGCTGTTAAAATGCTGCACTCAATATGCCAGCAAATTTGGAAAACTCAGCAGTGACCACAGGGCTGGAAAAGGTTAGTTTTCATTCCAACCCCTAAAAAGGCAATGCCAAAGAATGTTCAAACTACTGCACAATTGCACTCATCTCACACATTTGCAAATTAATGCTCAAAATTCTCCACGTGAGGCTTCACCAGTATGTGAACCAAGAACTTACAGATATTCAAGCTGGATTTCGAAAAGGCAGAAGAACCAGAGATCAAATTGCCAACATCTTCTGGATCATCAAAAAGCAAAAGAGTTCCAGAAAAACATCTACTTCTGTTTTATTGTCTACGTCAAAGCCTCTGACCGTATCCACACAAACTATGGAAAATTCTTCAAGAAATGGGAATACCAGACCATCTGACCTGCCTCCTGAGAAATCTGTATGCAGGTCAAGAAGCAACAGAACCAGACATGGAACCATGGACTGGTTCCAAAAAGTAGTCTGTCAAGGCTGTATATTGTCACCCTGCTTATTTAACTTATATGCAGAGTACATCATGAGAAATGCTGGGCTGGAGGAAGCACAACCTGGAATCAAGATAGCAGGGAGAAATATCAGTAACCTCAGAGAAGCAGATGACACCACCCTCGTGGTAGAAAGAGAAGAGGAACTTAAGAACCTCTTGATGAAACTAAAAGAGGAGAGTGAAAAAGCTGGCTTAAAACTCAACATTCAAAAACTAAGATCATGGCATCTGGTCCCATCACTTCATGACAAATAGATGGGGGAAACAATGGAAAGAGTGAGAGACTTTATTTTCTTGGGCTCCAAAATCACCACAGATGGTGACTGCAGCCATGAAATTAAAAGACGTTTGATCCTTGGAAGAAAAGCTATGACAAACCTAGACATTATATTAAAAAACATAGCCATTACTTTGCCAACACAGGTCCATCTAGTCAAAGCTATGGTTTTTCCAGTAGTCAGGTATGGATGTAAGAGTTCCATAAAGAAAGCTGAGCACCAAACAATTGATGCTTTTGAACTGTGGTGTTGGAGAAAACTCTTGGGAGTCCCTTGGACTGCAAGGAGATCAAACAGTCAATCCTAAAGGAAATCAGTCCTGAATATTCATTGGAAGGACTGATGCAGAAGCTCTAATACTTTGACCACCTAACGTGAAGAAGTGACTCATTGGAAAAGACCCTGATGCTAGGAAAGATCGATGGCAAGAGAAGGGGATGACAGAGGATGAGATGGTTGGATAGTATCACTGACTCAATGGATGTGAGTTTGAGCAAGTTCCGGGAGTTGGTGATGGACAGGGAATCCTGGCGTGTTGCAGTCCATGGGATCTCAAAGAGTTGGACATGACTGAGTGACTGAACTGGTCATCTGAAGGAAGAATCTACTTTTGAACTCAAAAGATCCAAAGAAAAAGTTCAAAGTGTGCAGGAGGAATAAAGAAGGGAAGTTTAGGGACACACTTGGATATTTCATATCCACCTTCTTCACTCTAAGGACCAGAGTCCCTCAGCCCTCATAGTGTTAGTTGCTCAGTCGTATTCGACTCCTTGCGACCCCATGGACTGTAGCCCACCAGGCTCCTCTCTAGGCAAGAATACAGGTTTGGGTTGCCATTCCCTTCTCGCAAGGATCTTCCTGACCTAGGGATTTAACCCAGGTTTCCTGCATTGCAGGCAGGTTCTTTACCATCTGAGCCTCCAGGCTCCAGCCCTACCTATAGCCAAAGTCTCACTATCCCAGGTTTACCCTTCTTTATTCCTGTTTTGTGCACCACCCCCATCTAAATCTCTATCCTTTTCATGTGACTAATTTCAATTATCTATGAAAAGACAACCTGACTCAATTCATGAAAGTTTCTGAATGGCTGACAGTGCAAACAAATGCATTTTCCTAGATTCTTAAGAGTTGGAAGAGACACAATCCAACAACATTTTCCATGAGGAAGCTACTGGGATTCTAAATAGGGTATTTCTTCAGTGTAGGGGCTGGCCTCCATGATGCAGGATTTTTGACACCTGCCCATGTTATACCAGTACTGCCCTCACTCCTCATTTTGACTACTGCAAAAGCTCCCTCCCCAAGTTGCTAAATACCCTCTAAATAAGTGGCATCATCTTCTTTGAGAACCAATGGAATCTGTCATAAGGTTTCAGAGTTGCTGCAAAATGCTTATTCAGACACTTCTTCCTTCCAACCCTCCTCCTCCTCTCCATCATGGTGAATGTCACTACCATCCACCATCAGCTCCCCTCCATCACTCTCCACACCCAACACATGAACAATCTCAGCTGAATCTCCCAGTCTTAAGTCTATCTTAAATGGCAACCCACTCCAGTATTCTTGCCTGGAGAATCCCATGGACGGAGGAGCCTGGTACTCTACAGTCCACGGGGTCGCAAAGAGTTGGACAAGACTGAGAGACTTCACTTTCACTTTTTCTCCATCTCCATGGTCCCTACCCATCGTCTCCCTCCTGATTTACTGCAAGAGCCTCCTGGTCTCTTTCTTTCAACCCATAATTTATTCTCTATCCAGTAGTCAGAGTGATCCTTTAAAATATAAAATAGGCTATGTTACTTCATTGCCTAAAATTCTTCAGTGGCTTACCATCACATTTAGAATTAAATCCAAATGCCTCCCCAGGTCCCACCTGATCTGGTCCCTGCTTACTTCTTTATTTATTTATTTATTTATTTTGGCTTAAAAACATTTTATTCAACATTTATTTTGGATGTTGCTTCCCACCTTTTAAATACAAAAAAGACATTTCAGTAAAAGCAAATATATAATGAAATCATCTTCCTTTGTGTGAAGAAATATGAATGAACACTGCATTAACATTTAAAAGCAACATAGTTCACTGCCAAAACTTTACATATCTCAAGAGCACAACAAATTCTAAACACACTGAGATCACATTGCTATGTCAACATTCTTGGGGATGGAGAGTGATTACTTGGTCTATGGTTTAGGATCAGTTTCCATGCTTGCTTCTTAAGCTTCTTCTACCTCTGAGAGCTTTTCATCATTTTCCAGTGTTTGCTGAAGTTCATGGATGGTACTAAGAAGAACATGAAACTGTTTCCTTCTCAATTCCAGCTTATCTTTAACACTTTCTTTAATATGTGAAAGATGTTCTAATTCTTTTCCCAGAGCCTCTAGTTCTTTTAATGTCTCATGCCTGTCTGGATGATGCTGGATCACTTTTGTCAGTGCATCATATTCTTGCCGATTTTTTCGTATTCGTTTTGCTTGAAGAATTTGCTTTTTGCACTCAGCAATTTTTTCATGGGCTCCAGCAATGCTACATTCTATCTCTTTGTAAATTTTTTCATAATTTTCCATTTCTCTGAGATTCATATCATATACCAGCAAAGTTTTGTCCATTGACAATTCACATTGGGACAGCATGCTCAGCATACGTTGGTACTGGCTGTATCCTCTTCCTGAGATCCTGAGTTGCACCATTTAATGAAACTTTTCACCAGCAGATTAATTCTCCAATCATCTCCAGCACCATCTCCGTCGATTAGGAGACACTTCCGTATGACTTCGTCGTCAGTCACGGCTCCCATGGTGTGCATGGCGGCGGCGCAAGCCCCTGCTTACTTCTTAAAACTCAACTCTTGTCATATCACTCTTTTCCTTCACTCTGCTTCAATTCTCCCAGTGTCCTTCCTTCAGACACTTTAACATGTCCCTATCTTTCTGCCTCAAGGCCTTTGCACGTGCTATTTCTTCTAGTTCCCCTCTCTTCACTTCCTGCAGGCTGGTTTTTTTGAAAAACAACTTTCAGGTTTCAAGTTCAATGTCACCTCCTTATGGTCATGTGACTATAGATCATCCTATCCCTATGCCAGTTGTTATTTTGAATTTTAACATTCCATTTATTTTATTGAAAATAATTATATTGCTTAAATTTTTAAATTCAATGTCTGTCTCCCAGTAGACTCTAAGCTCTACAATAGCTTATCTTACTCTACACTCCGAATGCAGCATATACCTCAGCATCTAGCATGTATCAAGTTGTCAATAAACATTTATTGAATGAATAAATAAATATACAGATCAATGTTTGAATGCTTTCAGTCAATATCTAGCCAGGCAACTCTGGTACATTGCTAAATAGGTCTAATCGTTACAAAGTTCTTCTATTGAGGCAAAATTTGTTCCCTGCAAGCACTGGGCCTTGGTTCTGCCTGGGGAAACACCACCAAACTACCCCATATCACCTGCTTTCATGTATTGGGTTGGTCAAAAAGTTCGTCAAGTTTTCTTGTAAGATGAAAAACCTGAATGAGCTTTTTGGCCCACCCAATACATTCATATCCATAGTTCATTGATGCTTGGAAGAGAGTTTCTGGGTCTTTTGCTATCTCTGTCTATAGACAGTCTACAGACTTGGTATACTTAAAATGAGGCTCTAAGAACTAAACAAAATACATTTAGGTATTTTGGTATCCTCTAACCAAAGCAAAGAATAATAGCACTGTTCTTTCCCCATGATTAGAACAGCATAATTCATGAACATTGGGCTAACTTTAGAAATAACATAGTAGCAGCATGGACAAGTAGAAAGAAAGAACAGGAGATTCAGGGTAAAAAATAAAAACACTTGGGTTTAAGTTCAAGCTCTATTGCTTATGAGCTGTCTCTAAGCAATCATTTAACCTTTCTGAGGCTTCTCCACCCACCCACCTGCTCCATCAAGTCCATTTATAAAGCTTTTGGCTCTTGGCCAAGTGCTTGACCTGTAAAATACAGAATGGATTAAACCCCCTACTGTCAAAATAAGCCAATCAAATGAATTCTAAAACAAAATGCAACATTTTGCCATTGGCTTTCTGACACACATAGTAATAGAATGAGTGTCTGGAGTATGGGCTCCACTGACATCTGGTTCCTGCAAAGAATTTAGGGAGTTCACGAAACTGGATGAGAAAAAAAATCCTGTATTGTGAACTCTGACTGAAATTTAGTATTTCCTTTAATTATTAATGCAGGCCACAGTCATATTAACTGAACCTGTGACTTTGTCATCAAAAGAAATCAGATATTTTCACATCATTTTATAGTTGTTGCAGGTATCTCAAAATATCATTTGTGCTTATCTCTGCTTGGAAATGATGGTAGTTACTGCTGTTAGGTCTCACTATTTAATGTGTTAAGATATCTTACTCTATCTCAAATTGGAAAAAAAACACTTGGCTATATCTGTAGATCAATATAATTGGTTCATTTTGCAGCTCTCTCTTTTTTCATGTGTTTAAAACCATGAGGCTTCCCTGGGGGTCCACAGCACAAGGGCTCCATGGGGCAAGGACCCCCGTATGGAGGGGCACAGAGATGCTGCGAAGCCCAGGAGACTGAGGCTGGGTGTTACCTACAGCTACCAGCTGCTCTGGGTATCCCAGGCCTGCGGAGGCCTCAGAGAAGCAAGGACCAGCACTTGGAATCCAATTTCTGAAATTGATCACTGATGGAAAAGGGGCCTCAGGAGGATGTCAGTGCAAAGTAATTAGGAACAGTTGATGGGTTAGAGGACATGCTTCTCAAGTGGACGCTTCCAAGACCAGGCAGGAAGGAAAGACCAGGAGTCGGGCCTCACTGGTGAGGGAGTCACAGAGAAATGCCCTTCCCTCTTGGCCAGCTGGCTTTTATTCTTCCTATAAACACAGCTCCAGGGTCCTGGGCTTCTCTTGGAAGCTCTTACCTCTGTAAGCTGTAATCACATCTTCTCCACTAGATGGAACCTTCTTTTCAGTTCAAATATTTATTGAGGGCCCACTGTGCATTAGGTGGCATTCTCGATGCCTAGGAAGCACCAATGAGACACCCCTGGCTACTCCCCATTGGCACCATCGCCATGTTGAGCCCAACACAGAGCCTGGCACATGGCAGGCTCTCCATTAGAGGCTGACAGAGTGGGCCTCACTTCATGGCTAACTGAATGTTTAGTTGCCCTCTCTGGCAAGGAGGTCTCAAAGATATCTAAAATCTGTGACAATTTAACTAACTGGTCACCAGTGCCTCTCAATTCAATATCTTGAAAAGCTATTTCACTTGACCCCTTGTCTCCGCCCACACTGCCACCTCAGGTCAGGCCTCCACCAGGCTCACCTGGATTACCGCAACCCACGTGATCCATCTGTCTCCCTGCGCTTCCATTGTGGCCACCACTCTAGACCAAGGTGACATCATTTCTCACCTGGACTGATAAAGGAGCCTCTTGCCTCTTCTGGGGCCAATCTCTCATCCACGACCCACAGGGCAGCCATTATTTAGGAATTCAAATCCAGTCATTTCATTCCCCTTCAAAGGCTCTTCTAAGCTTTGAGGAAAAAAAAAATATAACCTCCTTCCCACAGCCTGCCAGGCCTACGGGGTCGACTACTGCTTTCTTCCCCAACACTCTCCCCTCTCCACCTCCCTAAACCAACCACATTAGCCTTTTGTTCTTCAAAATGACTAAGTCATTTCCCCTTTTGAAGCCTTGCACTGCTCCCCACTCCCCATGGGAGACGCCTACAACTATCCTTTCTCATCTTCCTGGGGTTGACTAACTTCCTTAAAAAGAACTTTCCCCACCAGCTCAAATAACATGGCTCTATTACATCCTCAGCTTTTTCCTTCACGTAGCCCTAGTCTCAGCCTGGGCCTCAGTTTCCTCATCTATAAAATGGAAATCACACTACCCATCTCACAAGGCTGGGGTGAGGGTTAAATGACTTAATATTGGTAAAGTGCTTACTTAGAACAATACTTGATGCAAAGTGAATGCTTTAGAAGGGCTAGCTATCATTTTACTGCAAAAAGAAGCTCTTTATTTTCTGCCTATTTATTGTCTACTCTATTCATCACTGATAGAAATATTTCACACAGTGCTTGACCCAGAGTATGGACTCAACAAGTATCTGATTGAACTAGTGACTGTCCTTCTAATCAGCAGTTTTGCCTCTCGTCTCACCTCAATCATTCTTCTGAATGATTGCACTAAAACACAATCAGATCACATCTACTTAGAGCCCTGCTTTAGTTCTCCCTAAACCAACCTTCCTAAACAGAGAAGTTGAGTCCTAGAAGAGGAGTAGAAGCTCAGTAGAGTCCTGGAAGTTCCTTTGAGATGCTGCAGGGACCAGCAAGGGGTGGGGGAGGCTGAGTTGCAGGATTCTGGGAGTCTCCCCCACCCCTACCCCGCTTCCCCCTGAGTCTCAGCACTTGGTAATGGCCTCACCCAGAACAGCAGGTCAAAGATGACTGGTTAGCCTTTTTCTCACACTGAGCTTCTGGTTTAAGATTTAGGAACCTGGTTTGTAAAGCCTGAAAACAACTGACCATCAGGATAAAATCCAGTCATCTTGGCCAGTCTCATTAAACCCTTCGCCATCTGGCCCTGCGTGCTCATTTCTGGACACTCCCCAGCCAGGGTGAGCTACCTGCGGTTCACAAGCTTATTCAACTTCCTGCTTGGGCACAAGCTGTGCCTTCTCTCTGGAACTCCCTTTCTGCCTCTTCTGCTTGGCTTCAAGACACAGCTCCAATATCACCTCTCTAAAGCCTCCCAGGTCCTCCTACGCTGAGTTTGACGCTCCTCCTTGGGGTTTCCACATCACCTTTTTGCTAAATTTCATATGCTGTCTTAGGGCAATGCGAAGGTTTGTTCTACTCTCACCCTTTCCATTACAGCAGGGGTGGGTAAACTACCAGCTGTGGACCAAATCAAGTAAGCTGCCTGCTTTTTGCAATGTGCCTCCCTCCCAAGCCAAGAATAGTTTTTACATTTTTTTAATGGCTGAAACAATCTAAAGAATAATATTTTATGACAAGTGAAAATTATACATGAAATTCAAATTTCCATGTCCATAAAGTTTTATTGGAACATTGCCACGAGTGTTCATTTATGCATTGTCTATGGATGCAGTCACACTTCACTGGCAGTCGAGCAATTGTAGCAGAGACTGCACGTGGCGGGCAAAGCCTACAATATTGACAATCTTTACAGAAAAAGTTTGCTGACTTCTGCAGAAACGCACTGGCCAGAGTAGTAGAGTGGGGATTACTGGGGTCAAATCCCCTTTGTGACTCCTCTGAGGAGACACTAAGTGTAACTATTGATCAGACAGTCAAACCCATCAACTATAGAAACTGTAAAACAAATCACAATTCTCTTTGGTTGTCTGACAGTATATAAATTAGTATTAATTTTCCATCTTGATGAAAATGCTAACAAAAACTATAAGCATAACTGATAAAAAATCTTAACCACTACCATGCCTCTAGGAGGCCTCCCTAGTGGCTCAGATGGTAAAGAATCTGCCTGCAATGCAGGAGACCTGGGTTTGGTCCCTGGGTCAGGAAGATCCCCTGGAGAAGGAAATGCAATCCACTCCAGTATTTTTGCCTGGAGAATCCCTGGTGGGCTATAGTCCATGGGGTCACAGAGTCAGACACGACTGAGCAACTAACACTTAGCTCAGTGACTTTTTTCACCATGCCCCTGCTACCACAAACAGGTTAGATTCAGGATGCCTACAAACTGCCCCCCAGCAACTGTGGGGGTTCTCAGAGCAGCCCTCAGTGACCATCAGCTAGGTGCCACCTCGTAGGTGCCTACCTCAGGGAAGGCAGAGGTGGGTCATGGAGAAGCCTGAAGGGAGGCAGAGATGGTTCCATGCCGCTGTAGTCAACATGGTAACCATGGTGTGGGTCTCCCTCCTTTCCATTCCGAGGCAACCTGCCTGCACCACCTACTGGGGGCCATCACATGCTGGTCTTCCTTCCTCTGACTGAACCAGGACTCAGCACTTGTCCCAGCGGCAACAAACCCCTACCCTGAACTTGGGCTCCTAATGTGGAGTCAAAGGATGGGTCGTACCCCATTCTATTTCCTGGTCATTTGAACTAAATAATATAGAAAGCTGTTGCCAGTTGGTAGCTGATGCAGGAGGTTAAATGCTATTGGGAGGCAGAGTGGAGATCAGGTCAGGCTGAGGCACATTCAGGGGAAGAGGGATAGGGACGGATATTCGAGGAAGCCGAGGTGGTCATTTGGTAGCAGGACTGAGGGAAGCCGCCACCCTGTCAGGCTGCCAATGAAACCTTCGAATGAGGATCCTTCACACTTTCTGCTGCTGAGCATCTTTCCGCTGCTCTGACTGCAGAAGCTTCCTCCCATGCTAAGTTGCTCAGTTGTGTCCAACTCTGTACAACCCCATGGGCTGTAGCCTGCCAGGCTCTTCTGTCCCTGGGATTCTCCAGGAAAAATACTGGAGGGGGTTACCATGCCCTTCTCCAGGGGATCTTCCTGACCCAGGGGTCGAACCTGGGTCTCTTATGTCTCCTGCACTGGCAGGCGGGTTCTTTACCATTCGTGCCACGTGGGAAGCCCACGCCCCCGCATCAGCGAGCCCCAGCCTATTACTACTTAAAATCACGACAGTGATGAAGGAGATACATACATAGTGTTTACTCTAGGTCAGGTAGTGTTCGTACACTATACATATAAAGTCATTAATCCAGACAAAAATCCTATAAAGCAAAAAGGATCAATACTTCTAGGTAAACAAACAAGCACAGACAGGTTAAATAATTTGCCCAAGGTCACACAACTGGGAAATGGCAGCTATGGCCCCTGTCTACCCGGATCTAGAGTCTGTGCAGGTGACCACCTCTCCTCTTCCTAGGCTTCCATGTAATCCCACATGTTCCTATCCACTAAGTTCCCCATCTCCTTGTTGGAGCTTACTTATGTAGATCTTGGGTTCATGCAACCAACTGTGCCTAATTAGAATAGAAATTGGTATCAAGATTGATGCTGTAAATAGTAAAACCCTTAGAATTCTGGCGTACAGCTTGGAAATCTCTAGAAATCTCCTGCCCTGCCCACATCCTGGAATGAAATGCAAACAGACTGTTGCATGAAAAGGTGAAGGGGCTAACTAAACGATGACTTACAGGTTCTTAAGACTCAGACTCCAAACTCAAAAAATAGTAAGACTTTGGAAGTTTTTCTAGGTATTTCTGTTGAGCAACTAGAAGAGGATAAGAAATATAAGGGGAGTGGGATGAGTTGGTTACCTTCTATGACCTGAAGTAAAACTGCAGTGAAAACAATGGGACAAGTTCTTATCTCAGGTGTTTGAGCTGCTAGGGAAACTGTGAAACCTTGCAGCTGTGGTTCTAAAGCCTGGATGTATAGTAGAATCACCTGGAGAGATTGTTAAAACACAGATTGCCCATCCCACGCCCTACTCTGAGATTCTGATTTAGTAAATCTGATGTGGGGGCCCAAGAATTTGCATTTCAAGTTAAGTTCCCTGGTGATGCTGTTGCTGGTCCAGAGACTACACTTTGAGGATCCCTGCCCAACAGCACAAAGCCCTCTCTTCTTGTCTCTGGAAGGCATGAGCATGCACATTATTAAATTATACCAAAGAAGTGCCAACCAGGCTGGGTTTTTATGGTCAAAGTTAATGCTCAGGTTGGCAAGACCGTAAGCCCGGCAAGTCCAAAGAATGGGAATTTCTGGGGAAAGCCAGAGGAGTGGAGGATGTCAGGGAGGCTCAGACTAGAGAAGAAAGAGGCCCCAACACATTAGACATCAAGAAAAAGACAATAGTTCAGGGGGCATGAAGGCTTCCCAGGGGGCTCAGTGGTAAAGAATCCACCTGCCAGTGCAGGAGATGCAACAGATGGGGGTTCAATCCCTGGGTTGGGAAGCCCCCCTGGAGGAGGAAACGGCAAATCATTCCAGTATTCTTGCCTGGAAAATTCCATGGACAGAAGAACCTGGTAGTCCATGGAGTTGCAAAGAGTCAGACACGATTGAGCAACAGAGCACAGCATACATAACGGAGCATAAGGTGGCCAGACTGAAGAAAGTATGGCTGCTAAGGACAGAAAACATCCCCAACATGAGCCCCCAACCCCTTTCATTTATTAATTTAACAAATATTTCTTATGTACTATGCTAGGTACTCTGGCTTCAACAGAGAGCAAAATGTTACAAGGTTCCTGACCTCCTGGGGCTTGTATTTTAATTGTGGCTGCTAATAAAGACAAGAGTTCCTGTAACCCAGATTTAACAGGCTGAGATCTCGGGATTGAGTTTATGAGCTAGTTCTTATGTCTGAAAACCAAAAAGCAGTCCTTAAAGGTCTATATGTCTCTCTGAGGTTGTTATAAGTCTGAATACAGAGTGCCAGTGCTACCTAGAAACTGACCATTGAGGAACTACAACCTCCCCAAAGCCTGAATTTCAGGTGCTCAAATATGCAGATCCAGAAACCCAGTTCACACTCAAGAATACTCTGTTCTACTGTCTTAAGTCAGGCTTAAATCAATCCTAAAGGAAAACCACTCAATCCTAAAGGAAATCAGTCCTGAGTATTCATTGGCAAGACTGATTGCTGAGGCTGAAACTTCAACACTTTGGCCACCTGATGTGAAGAACTGACTCCTTGGAAAAGACCCTAACACTGGGAGAGATTGATGGCAGGAGGAGAAGGGGACGGCAGAGGATGAGATGGCTGGATGGCATCACTGACTCGAGGGACATGAGTTTGAGCAAGCTCTGGGAGCTGGTGATGGATAGGGAAGCCTGTAAGAGTCAGACGCGACTGAGAGACTGAATGAACTGAAGTCCAGCTTACAGCTGATCTCTGAGTAGCAGCAAGAGCCTAGCCTCCTCAGGGAGGACAAGATTGACACCACAATCCAATGTCTGGGATGCTGAACTGTTCACGGCTACGTGTTACAAGCTCAGGTCCTCAATGCTCTGTCATTTACCAGTTATGGAAATTAACCAAAGCTCTCCAGGTCTCAATGTCTCATCATAAAACCATAACAACAACTACGGTCCTTGCCGCATATGGGGCATTACAACCAACCAAGGCATGTGAAGTGCTTAGCTCAAAGCATGGCCGTAGTAATCATCTAACAGTAGCAGCTATGACTGCTTTTCCCTCTAAGTAGGTGTTGGCCTTTTTAAATCCCTGCTTGAATATCACATGTATGTAAGGGGGTAAAATTCACCACCTAGTCTATAGACTGCAAAGTGGCCAGACAAGATCATAACAGAAACTAAAGGGGAAATAAACATCCCAGGAAGGCTGCGGATTTTGAGGTCAATAAGGCTGCACTGCCAAACGGCCCTGGGACATCACTTCTGCACGCAGTAGCTAGAAGCGTCTTGGGTTACTGTCTGTTGGAGAGCATGTGAGTGTTTTGTGGTTGTCTGCATGACAAATAACTTATATCAGGCTTTGGAATTATGTGAGTGTGGAGGAAGGGGGTGTGTCTTCCTACAAGGAATAGAATGAAATAGAAGAGTCATTTCATTGGCCAACACAATAAGAAAACACACTACCCTCAGTGTCGACAGAGGCCACCATGTTTAAACCACAAGCAACCCCAGGACCCAACCACAGTAGCCAAATAATCTGGACCAATCAGACTTCAAAACTCAGGTACACACACTTTTCTATCAGTGTATTGGTATGCCAAGGGTGGCAGGAGTTCAGAGATGAGAGGAAGTTAACTTGTACATAATTTAAAACATTCATTTTTATGTTGATCCAAGCACACAGATATGTTATGGAATAGAATGAAAAAAAATCACATCAAGTTTTAAAAACACTTCAAGGGGTGTATCCTAGGGGAAGCTGGTTGCTGCCTCTAATTAGGGGACTTTGAAGGCAAAGTTTGAGAAGAACTATAGTGGTGGGATGAATACAGAAGTAGATATTGCAAGACCTGGGTTTAAGCTGGAGGCTCTGATGCTTCCTTCATGTATTATCTTGAACAAGTTGCTTTAGTGATCTCAAGCTTCCTCATCAGGTAAATGGGAAAGTTCCTCAGAGAAGCAACCTTAGACTTGATGAGGGGCTCAAAAGAAGTAATATATGAGGAACTGCATACAAATACTGATTAGGATTATTAGAGAGGGTCTACAGAATCAGGCTGCCTGGGCACATTTGCAGGCTGGAGCTAACCTGCCACAGTTGTGAAAGAGGACTCAAAGTCGGAGGCAAGACAGAAAAAAATCATGGCCCAGTGTGTGAATGGCTGAGGATGCAATCATTGCACAAGCATCTCGTGAATGAATCCTTAGCGAGAGAAGCTGAAGGCAAGAGAATCAGCTCACAAGAGATCAGGAGAGAACCTAGACATGAGAAAACACAACCCAGTCATTCCTGTCACTTTCCTACCCACGGCTGACTGAAGATGGAAAGGAAGAGAGTCATGCAGGGGGAGCAGAGGAAGCCAAGCCAGGCTGTGCTTGCGCCTCGCTGCCTATGGATTACTACTACAATGCTGTCTGCTCTGGGGGAACCACTGTTAGAATCGACTGAGGCTCCCTCTAGAGTGGTTTGTCAAGTTTTGTCTGCTGTCTTAGGTGCCTTGTAATTCAGCAAGGCTTTTCCAAAACACACTGAAAACCTGAAAATAAAATGCAGAACAAACGCAACCCAAATGACATCATTGTTCTGAGCGACAACTAGGGGCACACTGATCTCATAACCCCATTAAATGGGGTTGCCACCTGCTATTGTCCTTTCGATGGCAGAATCAGTGGCGCTGCCAGAGCATTGCCTGCACTAGCAGGCATCAAACAAGTATCTGTTAAACTATCTCATCTGCCTATTTAATAGGTTATACAATTGTCAGCTTTTTCATCAAAACCACCACCTTTCCCCCGTCCCCATTCAAAGTCTCTCTTGAAACTCAATTCCATTAAGGCTTTTTAATACATACGAGCAGCAAGGAATTTACTTGTATATTTTTTTAAAAAAGGCAAAACTCCAAGTTCCCACCTGGGCAGCCCTGACAAGCTATTGTCTGAACTGGAGTACATTATTTAACTTGGATGACAAGCTCAGGGGGTAGAGACCCCGTCTTTCAGAAACTGCAGCTCTGAGCACACTGGGAGCTTTCGATAAATAACAGCAGCAAGACATGCTGTGGAGGGACCTAGTTTAATTATTTTTCCAATTCCAGATTTTTGGCAGCATGTGTTTACCCCTTGCTTGATTTCTAAGGGGGCAGCCACCTCCCAGAAGTGCCCCACACAAAGATGGATAAGCAGCTCTCTGACTTTTCCTTCCCCTCATCCCAGCGCAAGTAGGAACACCTGATCGAGCCAAAAACATGGATTCTGAGTGCATTCAGGGTGCCTGCTGGGTTTGGAAGGGAACTAAGTCCTCCAGGACTCAATGGGTAGAGGGAGGCAGTCAAGAGAAATGTTTTGGCTCCCACACATCTACACAGCTGTCAGATGGCGGAGCTTGGATTTCCACTGTTATCTCCTGCTGCGGGCCTCCGAGCTGTCTCAACGTTGACCCGAGAGACCAAGTATGCCTAAAGCCGCACACTAAGTGCCATGTGGAGGTACTTTCAAGTCTTTCAACAGAGAAGTCAAAGATGGTGATTTTTGCCGAACTTGAACTCATAAGGATCTCATGAAGACAGATATTAAACATTAACTTATAATTGTATAGCCAGATGAAGTCATGTAGGGAGTATTATGCATTATATACATTTTAAAATAATTATAACAATAACTAAATGAAGACATTACGTGTGTGCCCCAGCACACAAGTAGTGGGCAAGGAGGAGGAAGCAGATGACCATTCTAAGAGGCCTTGCAAAAAACCTGGTATTTTTTTCTTTCTGGGTAATAAGGCTAATATTTGGTAAGATGGGCTCTTCCTGGGTGAGGGTGGGAGTGTCTTTCCATACACTTCTCAATAGACCTTAGTGCCAATGTCCTCTCTCTGCTTACACAACAAACGTATCAACACCACACGTTTTTCCAAGTGAAGACTTCTCGCCTTGCTCTCTGACGCATTTTATACCAAAACAATGGCAACACCTGTAGCCGTTAATTTCTGCTCTTTGATTTCTGTCCAGTTATAAAGGAGGCGCTCAGCAGGCTCCCCTCTCAGGAGCCATATGTGGAGTTGATGTGCCAGCAGCCTTGGAAGGAAAAGAGCCTCGGAGAAGTGCACAATGGCTCCATAATCCCCATCAACTGGACCCTCTTGAACCGCGGCTTTCTTTCCCAGTCAAAGAAACGCCAGTTTCAAGAGTCAAGCTGTGGCTGTCCTGGGAACCCTGGGGGAGGTGGGGGGTTGGTGGTGAAAAACTCTGCCATTTGCCTGGGTGGGTGGTGCCCCTGAGCCCCGCCATCTAGTCAGACAATCTGGAGCCCAGAAACTGCCTGTGGCACCCCCAACACTTTCTCTCGCCCTCCCCTCTAGGGTGAGGCTTTTTACCCACAAAGCCACCTCCGCGGGCCCAGCCTCTCCCCGGAGCTGTAGACCACAGCGCACACCCTCAACAGAGCCACAGCCCCGCCCCCTTGCACCGGGTCGCGCAGAGGGTTCTGTTCCCCGCAAGCCTGAGCCTCTGTTCCAGCCTAGCGCTGACCGGTGTCGAGCAGACCAACTCTTCAGACCACATCACAAGGGTTACGGGGGGTGGGCACAAAGACTGGGGTGTGGCAAGTCCTTTAGGTTCCACGGCTTCTCAGCCCAGGGCACTGCGTTTAGTAAACCCTGGCGAGGACAAGGGTCAAAGCCGCAGGCCAACCCAGACCACACACCGGGGGAAGCGTTTAGGGGAGGGCGGGGGAGCTGCCTGGGGAGGCTCAGACCCAAACAAGCGCCCCTGTTTGGATAGGCAGGGATGGCAATGGGATGCAGTCACCAGAGTTTTGAGCTTAACTCCTACCCTCTCCACCTCCCTTTTTTCACACTCCCTCGGGGACCTCTGGTCGTGCTTTAGAGTAGCCCGAGGTACCAGAACGGCCCTCGGGCGGCCACAGGGCTGCGTAAATCCGAGAACTGGTAAAGATCAACCCTCTCTGCCTGCGGCTCTGCCTCGCCCGCGGCTCCGCAAAGGGAGCGCTCCCCTACCCAGGAAGGGGCAGGACTTACGCAGTTGTTCTCGTTATTATCGATCTCGAAGTCCCAGCGGCAGATCTTGGTGCGCGCCTGGATCTCACTCATCCTGAAGAGGCAGAGTGCGGTGGTGGTGGGCGACCGCTTCTCCTGGTCCTCTCCGGTAGCTGCGCTGAACACGCCCGCCCAGACGTCCAGGGCCTCCACCAAGCTGGAGGAGAGCAGCAGGCGGCGGCCGTCTGGGTGGCCGTGGCCGCAGTGGAGGGCCGCCTGGCCCTGGAACAGAAGCATCTCGGAGCTCTTGGCGATGCGCGCCATGCTGGGCCAGCCGGTGGCGGCGCCTCTCGAGTAGTTGTATGGGTAGTAGGGGAAGTAGACGCTGCCGTTCCAGAGAAAGGCGTCCACAAAGTGCAGGCTGCCCCCGCCGTCGCGCAGCTTGAGGCGTCCCGTCTCCTTCGTGGCCAGGCTGCGCTTCCCGGTGTCCTTGAGCGCGATGGCCGTTTCGCGGTCGGACGCCGCGGGGTTGCAGCGGCTCGCCGTCTCGGACTCGGGCAGCACATAGGTGGCGGCCACTGCCAGGTACCAGCTCTGGGTGTCGTTCGCGTAGTACACCACGCCGGCCGTCGAGCCCTGCGGGTGACACGACACCACCTCGGTGCCGTTGCGCAGGGAGCTGCGGCTCAGATTGCCCAGGGGTCGCACCTCGCAGGCGCCCCGGTCGAAGGTCCAGCCGGTGAGCAGCAGCCCCTCGAGGCCGGCCGCCCCCTCGCGGTAGGGCAGCAGCAGCTTGCTGAAGCTGCTGCCCGGCCGGGGCCGCGCGGGGGGCGTCAGCGGGACGGGCTCCGAGCAGTTGCCCGCTTGGTCCCGGTATAGGCGCGAGAGCCTGTGCTCCAGGCTGTAGTCCAGCTGGTCTAGGCAGCTGCCGCTCGCCACGAACACGCCGTCCTCCCGGCTCACCGCGATGGCTCCGATAGCTTGCTCTGACCGCCACACGGGCTCGTCCGCGCCCCGGCCGGGCGCCGCGAGCGCCAGCAGATAGGCAAGCAGCGGCAGCAGCGCGGCGGGGCGCGGGGGGCGCGGCGGTGCCTTCCTCCGGGAGACCTCCATGGGGCTGTGGCGGGGGCGGGGGTGGGCCGCCCCCGGGCAGGGCGCGCGGCGGCGACGGCGGCGGCTCAGGCGCGCAGCGAGTGAGACGCGGGCGGCGGCGGCTCCTGCGCGCGCTCGGGCTCCCGCGGCCGCCCCATCCCTGCGGCTCGCCCGGGAAGGAGAGCGGGGAGGGCGGCGCGCGGCGGGCTCGTTCCGGCAGCCTGTGCAGCGGCGGCGGCGGCAAGCCCTGCGCGCTCCGGCGCCGCTTCCTCCGGGCCCTCCTTCTCCGGAGAGTTCCTCTGTGCAATGCTGGCTCTCGAGGGGAGGCGCGGAGGGGAAGGGAGGGGACGGGCGGAGGGGAGCGAGGCAGGCGGGGAGGGCTGGAGAGGTGGGGTGCGCTTGTGCGTTTCACTTTCCCATTGTGAAAGTGGGATGCAACTGGCCCCCTTCCTCATCCTCTTCCTCCTCCTCCCTCCGCCTCCTGTCCGCCCGCCCTCCCTCCACGCCCATCTCCCCTCCCCTCTTGATTCGGTGAGATCGGGAGGAGGGAGGTCTCGTAATTTGGGTTACTGTGTAGGTGGCCTCTTTCATCTATTCATAACAAAGCTGAGCCGCCTGCCGCCGCCACCACCATAGCCCCTTAGCTCGCCCGGGGCTCCCGGGGCGCGCTAACAGCGCACCAAGCTGGCTCCGGCGCCTGTCCGCCCGCGGGGCTGCTCCAACGCTCGGGTTTTGTTTACGAGAGCGGCGCGGAGAGATGCGCAAGGCTCGGGGAGCTAGGACCCAGGCCGCCAAAGGGTTGGAGCTGAGGCCCGGGGCTCGGGCCACTGGGAGGCTGCGACGGCGGCTGACAGGTGTGGAGCGGCGGGAGGGAGGCCCTGGGGAGGAGCGCGAGAGAGGGAAACACTGACAAGCCCGAGGCTCAAGGAACCAAGGCGCCCCTGTGACAGGCGATGGGTTTCCCCGGGTCAGAGGAGTGAGGTGGAGGAAAGGCAGGCGCCGAGATTCTGGTTCTGGACAATCCCTGGGGCCGGAGCTCCCATACTTGAGGAGGTTCTCGCCATTTCCCTTGGCAACGGAGTCCCAGGCTTTCAAACCCAGCACTCAGAAAGTTCTACTCCTCATCTGCCCTGAATGATCGTGGCTGGTATTTATTGAGAACGTACTGCGTGCCGGGTCCCGCTTGAAATTCATTACGTGGATTAAAGCTCATTCAATACCCATAACAACACTGTTAGTGACTTGTTATTATCAGCCCCATTTCGTTAGGAGGGGTGGAGACGTTGCGGAACTTGCCGGGGGTCCTACTGCTGGCAGACAGCAGAAGTGAGATTCGAATTCTCTTCTAGCTCCAGAGCCGCTTACATCGCCCCCTCTAGCCAAGTTCCACATGTGGTCTTTACAGAACTACCTGGAGAGCATTCTCAGTAGGTGGGGCAGAAAAATTCCCCAAGTTAAATGTTCCCACCTACTTCCCAGCCCAGCCTTCAGAATCAAGTACCCTTATTTCCCTAGAGGTGCTCCGTCTGTTTCCTCCTTTCTCACTTCTTTCCTTTGGACTCTCTGAGGTCTCGCCAACGCAAGGCGGCAAATACCAGCTGGGCCGCCCCCCAAACCACCAAGAACTTCTGAAGCCCAGTGACTATCTGAATCATTGCACACCTGTGTGTAGGTTCATGCTTTCTCAGAAGGGAGCCTCAGAGACTGCACAGATACCTCCCAGCCCTGAGGCAGCTGCACCTTACCATCTGGCAGGTGATCTGGGGGTGCAGCAGGGGGACCCCGAGAACCCGGTGCACCCCATGAGAGAGGATCTGTGACCCTTTCCAGGCCATTTCCAGACCAGAGGCCCCAGGGATGGTAATTGGTCACAACCCCTTTCTTCCTTCCCCTCCCAGTTTCCCAATTCTAGATGGAATCGGTTTGGGGGTGGGGTGGGGTGCCTGGGCTTCCTCTAGATGCTGAGTCCTTCTGAAGGAGCAGCTGTTGCAGGTGTTAAACTTCTACCATAGTGCCCCAAGTTCTTCTTCCTGGTGCTGAGGGACAGGGCAGGAGGAGATTGATCTGGAAGGCTAAAGCAAAGGAGGGTAAGGGAAAGCAAGAAGCACAAGAGGAACTGGGGTTTCCAGTCTGGACATGCAGTTAAACGCTCACATCATCCTGGCAATAGCTCTCATACTTTGAATTCACAAGTGGTCATCCTTCCATTTGTCCTTTCCTTGTTTGAATTTGGATAACATTATCTTTGCCTGCCAGGAGGCAGCATGTGCTTTCCCACAAGCTGTCAGGTCGCTCTTTCTGCTGCGGTGACGGCGGTTGGGGTGCCGGTAAGGAGAGAAGAGGGGCAAGGGAAAGACCTAGAGCTACCAGATCGAGGTGAATCAGGAGATCTTTAGGCGAGGCTAATCAGACATGCTCTGCTCCAAAATAATCAGGCGTCACTCCCTGCACTGTCTTCCCACCTGAAATGTTTTAAGAATTTTTGCACGGCTGGCAGTGGAAAAAGCAGTGTCTTGGAAGCATCTGCAGTAGCTCATGGAACCCTTCACAGCATAGGAGGGGATGTGTGTGCCCATATTTTGACAGCGTTCCCCGTGAATGGTGAAGAAACAATGATCTTCACTGCCTTCATGAGCCGGCTGTGGCAATGTTGTTATGAGAAGCAACAGTTCAATTCCATTCTGGAGATAGTTTTACTTCCCTGGTAACCAAGTAATTTCTTGAAGTCCCGTAGAGTTGGTACAATCAGGAGCAGCCCATCTTGGGAGCTATTTGGATTAAACATACTCTGTGGTGCGGCATTTTGATCACTACTCAATTCATTGCTGCCTCGTGTTGAAAAAGAAACAACATCTTAAAAAACACTACCAGCAAGAAGCATAAGTGGCTTTGATGGCTACCGTCTCTTGGCATTCTACTAGGATCATAAGCCCCACTCTGGAGAGCAGGCTTCTTTTCTCTCCCATTTAATTGTATGCAGGCTCCTATGGTGAAAGAAATCAGAATCTGTGCCTATTTTTTGGCATGAAAAATGTACAGGACTAGGAAGCATATGAATGTGTTCTTTGCTGATTCTATCCTGTTTGGTACAAACATGTTTGGCCCATTCCAATTTTCCTGTGTGCTAAAGCTCCACCTTCAGGACATAAGTTCACATTTGAAAACGGTGGGAAACATGAACAACCAAAATAAATATTTAGGCATGTGGATTCTGAATGTTTTTGATCGCTTTCTCTTGGACACCACTGTCTGGCCGAGGATGCGAATCCCACCGGTGACTGGGTTTCCCTCTCCCAGCGCTGGAGCCCAGCCCATAGGGTGTCACGTATTGCACATTCAGAACTCCTTGTAACACAACTGGCTGAAACCCAAAAAAAGGAAGATGGTGCAGATTTATCCTCCAGACAGAGACCTGCTACCACGGAAACAAGCAGTTCAGACTGATTCCGAGCAGTTTTTATTTGTAGCATTCACTAGATGGGAAAGTCTTCATAATGAGAAAATATCAACTCCCCCAGGCACCAAAGGCAATCTGGGTTAACCAGACCATCCACAATCAGACTCATTTCTGCTGGACAGGACTTTGTAGATCTTGTGGCTTCCTGCCGAGGTTCAGGACATTAAGGACTGGTCGGCGGGCAACTGGTCACAGTCGCAAGATGGCTATCACTGGTGCTTCAGTTTGCTTTCTGACTTAGGAAATTCTGACAGTGGTCTTTGGGAATGACTGGCCCGGCAGAGATGAAAAGCCACCAAGATGATTAGTTCTGGCAGCCAATGAGTTCTCTTTATACCTTATTTATGTAGCTACGACCCCCTCAGTGGCATTTGGAAAGCACCACTCAGGGGGTTGAATAGTTCCAGTCATGTCCTTCTAGGACTTAAGACAGCTTTACTCAAATCTATGTGGTCTTCCACATCAAGTCCCTTATCAGAGCTTCTAGCCCCCTTTGTGACTGACAGGAAAAAGAAATGAGCCAGGCTTCTTTCTAGTCTGCTGATGAGTAGATGGTTGAAAGCAGATAAGATGAAGAGCCATTTAATAAGTTTGAATTGATGCTGAGAGACGAGTTGAATGCAGTTCAATAAACATGGAAAGTCAGTCAAAGGCACAGTTAAGATGTGGTAAAGGAACATTCATTGGAAGGACCAATGCTGAAGCTCCAATACTTTGACCATCTGATGCAAAAAACAGACTCATTGGGAAAGACCCTGATGCTGGGAAAGACTGAGGGCAGGAGGAGAAGGGCGTGACGGAGGATGAGAGGGTGGGATGGCATTACCGACTCAGTGGACGTGAGTTTGAGCAGAGTCTGGGACATAGTGAAGGACAGGGAAGCCTGGTGTGCTACAGTTCATGGGGTCGTAGAGAGTTGGACATGACTGAGTGAACAACAAAGGGACACGGTGCCTTGTCTTCCCTGCCCACCCAACATGGCCCCACACAACTGCTGAGCATCTTATACTTTGGTGATGATGCCCATGCCGTTGGTTAAAGTGTTGAAGGCTCAGTGGTGTTCCTTCAGTAGGCAGAATTTGGTTTGCTCCCCACATTGCAGTTGTTTTTCTGGACATCACATTGTCCTCACGGTCGTTCACGCAGAGATACAATTGTAGAGGGGAGAGTGGATTGAATGTGCAAGGTAACAATCCTTTACTCCAGGTCCAATGGCTTCCTTTAAGCTAAAAAGAGGCCCTCCCTCAGCTCTAGGGATGGATGAGTTATTGCCCTATGGAAGGGATGTCAAATGTCAGAGGTTTTTAAGGGACTGTGGTGTTTAGGACATCACCCTGCCGTCCTAGTACCTGCCTTCTCATGTAATACACTCAGTGTCATGAAGTTTCTCTTGAGCCCTTTCTGCAAAACATTCACCAAAACCATCAGTGGTTAGGCCCATGAGGCCATTATCAGCTGAAAGCAAAATACGGTAAATCATCAACCATCACAGCGGTTTTCCAGACCAACCGGAGTTCATCCGGCACAGTGCACAGAGTCATCCATTCATTACCCCTCCGGACCTGGGGGACCTCTGTAACTTGTGAGCAGCCTCTCGGTCACCAGCTTTTCTCTGGTTTTACACAAAACCCGGGTCTATCCCTGCTCATGTTTTCCTTGCTGCTGTTTTGAAATGTGGAGCCAAAAGGGCATCACGGACTAGACACAAAATGCCGATCCCTCTTTAATACAATGTCTTTCCCTGTGTCTCTGTTCTAATGTCACAGCTCTGAGGCTCCCTGTTAGTGTAATCATAGGCCCTGAATCCTTTGATAACTGGCAGCCTGGCATAAACCCATTTAAAGAGAAGAGCTGCCAGAAACCAGGCCCTCATATTAATAACTCAAATTCTCGAAACAAATAGCAGAAGATAAGATAAACACGCAGATAACGTCACAGTCACTCATATTTCCGTTTCCTTGAGATTCTGACAGGGAGATGCTCTGAGCTGACGATGAAGTTGCTGGACTGGGCGGTGAGCGGTCTGCTGCTTGCCACCAAGTTGGCACACCTTCTCATTTTTAGGCCTTGCCACTCCCTAGAAAATATGTCCACCAAGGTGGATGAGAAGCAACTGGCATCAGCTCTGAACTTGGGTTGTTGACAACAGGAAGCTCAACAGGTGGTCCCCATGGTGAGGGCAGCCTCACCTGTCACCCATGGTGGGGAAGGCATTGGACGTGCAGACAGCATCATTCAGAGTCCCAAGGGCAAATCCGATGGAAGGCCGAGCATTCACCTAGCCATTCTGCCCCTTCTCTAATCCTATCTGTTTTTCCTTCCCCATTTGTGCTGGGTAGTTTCCCCTCATCTCTACAGAGCACAGTCCCACTCTGCTCCGTCGTGCTGTACGCCTGCAAGTTTGATGTTTTTAGACATCCTCCTCGCTTTTTGGCTTCCAGTTAGGTCCAGCCAATCTGAGCCCCCATCAGGAGACCCAGGGGCGAGGTCCAGATATTTATGCTTCCAGTGATCTGTGCACTGGCCTTGTCCCTCTCCAAGGCCACAGAAGCTATGGTCAGCCCTGTTTTACAACTACATCTGTGGTCCCAGCCTTCCCTGGGTTATCACCAGCCTCCCCTACTCTTCAGGTCTGCAGGAACCAGCGTCTCCCTCTGTTGCTGGCCCTGGCTGGTCTCCCTTCATCTCATCCACACCTCTGCCACGGTCCCTTCACTAACAAACCCATTTGCCCGTGTCACTTCTTCTCTTTCAGAACCATAACTGATGTACCAGCCCCGCTCCAAGCATGGGTGGCGAAGGGAACGCGAATGCTACTTAAACCTGTACCTTCTATCTGTCCACTGATGGGGAGCATGGGACACTGCTAGGCACAGAGAAACTCCTAGTCTTTCTCTCCAAATGTTTGGCTCCCCTCAATCTGGATTTTGGAAAATCTCCATTTCTCTCTCCCCTTTGCAACAGGCTTTCCTCCACTAGTTCAGCCTGGTGATAGAGACAAATGGAAACCTGAGTCAGATTATATATATATTTTCCAGCTAAATCATAAAACTAAAAGCTTTACCTTAAAAGTACACCTAGGACTACTGGGGGCTTAAGGGTTCAAAAGGTGGTGGGGAGCAGGGGTGGTTCTGATATCTAAAACACTGCTGAACGTTTGAAGTCTATTTTCAAATAAGACACAAAACTGAACACTCTGCTTTTTCCTTTTTAGACATTTTTCCTTAAGTCTGAACTTCAGCAGTCCCTTCAATACAGTCTAGAAATTCTGTTTTTATTCATGATTCCCCAGAACAGGCTTATGAAGAGACTGTGCTATCCTCTCTTGTCTCCAGACTTCACCCCACCCCACCCCCACTAATGTTTAGAGATAAATCAGGCATTCTGGGTTCCTTCATGGCTCAAGGACAGGTGACACGCACAGCGTTCCATGGAGTAGAAATAGAAACCATCTTGAGTTATAAAGCCACAAGTTCTTTAGAGGGAACTTTATTTTTACTCTGCTGTGACTTCTCTGCTTTCATCGTCTGAACCAGCCAATTTGAAACCAGACTCCCCTCCTTTGTTGGACATTCTTAATGGTGATTAAATATTTACACTGTCAGAGGCCTTTTTTTCCCCCACCATGAAAGCTGCAATTTGGAACATTCAGGAGCTTTAATTGTGAGGAGAGGCGCATTGACATGCATCGCCAAAATGCTCAAAGATGCTTTTCTCAGTCGCTCTGATTGGGGGGTGGGGTGGTGGGGGTCCTGGCGACAGGATAGGTGTGTGATCCCAGCAAACTAGATTTCTTGCTTAATGAGGACTGGAGACGGGGCTGTTTGAAGCCACTTGGTGGAACTGGGCTGAATCGAGGACGCCTTGAGGCTGAAGGACCATTGGAAACCCACCCACTGGGACCCAGCATTCATGGGCCTAGGTTCTCGAATGCCCAATTGTGGAGCAGGTGAGGTTTGCAGTCCAGGTTCTCGGAATCCCTTTTATGTGCCCCCTTCCTTGCTTGGTGGTATTACCTCCAGCCACCCCAGCCCCTTGGAAAGCCCAGCGTAACGATTAAGTGCTCCGGCTGTAGAGTGCGTCACCGTGAAGGGTGAGCCCTGCACCAAGGCATCTGGCCAACGGGGGGGGGGGGGCAAGAGGAACTGAAATCCAGCCCACCTGCTGCTCATCCTCAAGGAAGAGAGGCTCTTTCTCTTTACAAAGACTTTACAAGGCTAGTGGTAGCCTTCGTCAGGCCTAAGTTCCAAATCTAGTGCCATCCCCCAAAACTATGTAGCCTTGGGTTCTCTGAGCCTCAGCATCCTCACTGTAGCCAGGAAAGAGTAGCATCTAACCTTATGGGAATTTTCAAGCATACTAAATGACACCATCCTCACTACCATTACTAGTACCAGGGCTCTAATGCTTTGCTAACCCATTATCAGTCTGCTAGAGCTGCCATAACAAAGCACCACTGACTGGCTGGCTTAAACAACAGAAGTCCATTTACTTCCCTATAGTTCTGGAGCCTGCAAGTCTGAGATCAAGGCGTGGCGGAGTTGGTTTCTTGAGGCCTCTCTCCTTGTAGCTGGCCATCTCTTCCTTGTGTCTTCACCTAGTCTTCTCTCTGTATCCAACTATGTCCAGATTTCCATTTTCCTTATAAGGATGCCAGTCCACCCTGAAGCCCTCCTTTTACTTCTTTAAAGACTGCATATCCAAATACAGTCATACTGTGAGATATTGGGGGTCAGGACTTCAACAGATGAATTTTGGGGTGTGTTGGGACACAGTTCAGCCCATAATACTCATTTTAAATCTCATCCCTAGAGGAGAATTTTCACTAGTGTTTCCTGGGCATATGCCCAGTACTGAGCACACTTACTTGAATTTGACCAGCACTTAAGACTTAGGTCATCTTCTGGCTCTAACCATCATTATTGTCAAAACCAACTAGTATTTACTAAGGAACTTCCCTCTACAGGGCTTTGTGCTAAGAGCTAGTGATATACTTGGTACCGTCATCCATTTTTAGCAACGGGATATTCTTTCAACAAGACAGACCTTTCCATGCCTCCATCTCCTTGCATACACTGTACTTCTCATCTAAAACATCCTCTCCCTGGGACTTCCTTGATGATCCAGTGGCTAAGACTCCACACTCCCAATGCAGGGGACCCAGGTTTAAGCCCTGGTCAAGGAACTAGATCCCACATGCTGCAACGAAGACCTAGTACAGCCAAAGAAATAAATACATATTTAAAAGGAAAACTAAAACATCCTTTCTCTCGTCTCTGCCTTGCAAACTCCTATGCATCCTTCAAGACCCAATTTAAAAGCCACTTTCTCCTGGAAGTCTTTCTTGAAAGTATCCTAGAAGCTCTCTACTAGACTATGAACTTTAAAAATTGCTTAAAAATAAAATAGAAATCAAGTTCTGATTCATCTTCATGCCCCCAGGAATGGGCACAGGGCCTGGTATACCGTAAATGTTCACTCACTTATTCTAATATAGGAATGAGTATTGCTTCCTTGCCAGACTCCCTTCTAGCAGTGTACTTAAACTTGCCTATTGAATGTGTTTAACTAATTTCTCCATTTGGTTGTGAATCCCCTTTTCTGAACTTGAACAACACTTTATCTGCCAGTCTATGAAAGCATTTAAATCTTGCAGTCTACATTATTCATTATACATTAGTCACATATATAGTTCTTCTGTTCAGCTGTGGATTCCTTGAGGTCGAGGATGGTGTCTTATTCAGTTTATCACCATATTCCCTTTATTCCCTCACACTGTTTGTTTATTTACTTGCTCATTCCTCTAACAAATACTTTCTGAGGACCTACCATGTGCTAAGCATGTGTTGAGAGTTGGGGCAGTGAGCTAGCTTGATGGTTCTCTCCCTGTGCACCTTCTTAAGCCTTGCCCAGACTCAGTGGTCAACAAACACTGGCTGAACTGCATTCTAAACACTGAAGATACTAGAGACAGGGCGTCATTCTTTGGGGTACCCACAGCCCTAGTTACAATGACAACCTAGCATACGTATAATGCATATTTACCAATTTGTGAATTCTTTATCTCTGTAAAGACAGAGAACAGAATTGAGAAGAGCAATAGCCAACTACAAAAATATATATTATTGACAGTATGGAGATGCACCCACTGAATTCAAGTATAAGTACAGCATTCAGATTATTTGTTAATTTATAACATCTTTGAAACTTTGACAACGGCTTTGTGTTGAAAAGAGAAGAGTCTTATACTGTAATTATGTTAGACAAGCTTATAATAATTATCAACAGAGTGCCAATAATACTTTAAGAATTCCAGTGAACATTAAGATCACATTAGTATTTAAACTTAAAATTTGAAATCACACAGGTATCTAAAATTAAGCTCTTTAAAATTGAAAGTGTACAGATTCAGCATTTTCTGTTTTTTAATAGCCAAATATTCTAACAAATATAAACCCTCCTTTTCATGGTGGAAACCTCTATTTATAATAAAAAACTTTATCTAAAATGCTCAGTGGACCCTTTCTAAATCCAGTGAGAGTTTAAATAATCGCCACTCTTTAACATATCTTGAATGATATTCTCTAATTTGTTTGAAAAATATGATAATATGCCAGATATCTGGACCCTTACAGGGTAGAGGACACACCCATCAACAGACAAGTTTTCAAGGGTATATCATTCCATTATGCTTAGAAAGAGCCAAGTTTTGATACACGCTAGGATTCCCCCTAGTGGATATAAAAGGTACTTGATAAGAAAAAGTAGATACTACCTAAGGGGAGTTGCCAGGTGCTGTGGTTTACAAGCTTTCTTTCATTCCTTCCTAGCATCTGTTCCCCTGAAGGTGGAAGGATGTCACCAATTAATGGAGATTTGGACTACCACTCCTCTTCCTATCCAGTGTCCATAGTAACTAAGGTATCTGCCTGCAGGCTTGCAAATGCAGCATGAAATTACAGTCAGCCTTAGAACCAAGCAATAAACAACATTCTTTAAAACAACAGTACCTGATTTCCATGACAATCCCCCAATCAAATTCTCACTGTAACTGTTTGGGTCCAAACTGATACGGTGCCTTAATCCAAATCATGAAAATGACTGGCTCTTTTCAGAGAATCTATTAATGTTAATAACTATGTCAGTGGTGGACAACTACTTTAAAAAAGTGCTTTTGTGTGTTGTCCAAATAAGATTTTCTGGGTGTCAGTTTTTGTCATGTTTTTGGAAAAATACCCACTACTTGCCATGTGGAACGTTTATGAATTCATTCCATCCACACTTGTTGATTATAGGCATAGCACTACATATCAGAGGGAAGGAGGAAACAGATCTGAATAAGACACATTTCTCAGCCTCTGAAAAGCTGATAATCTACTCTGACATGTCAATTTTTTGTCTCCTTTACTGGTCCCCACTTTCTATCTACCTCTTTAAGTGATGGGTTGGGAACCATGGTAACCATATTTATCTGCCCTGAAAGCTTTACCATCACTGTTCTTCGGTAATAGAACCTGTCGCTATGTCCCACCCCCAACCAGATGACAATGTGAACTCATGACATGTGACCTGGGTCTGGCCAATCCAAGTGCTCAACAGCTGGCAACAGTGTTTGGTCTAAGGATAGGTCATATGACCCAAGCAAAGCCACTCAGAGTTATTCCTAGGGACTGTTAGGAAAGGACAACCCACTCCAGTATTCTTGCCTGGAAAATCCCATGGACGGAGGAGCCTGGTAGGCTACAGTCCATGGGGTTGCAAAGAGTTGGACACGACTGAGCAACTTCACTTTCTTTCTTGTTATAGTGTGGTGAGGGGAAAAGAGTCTTACTGGGATGGGTATTCTGGAGCTACCAGTGACTTTATTCTCCACCTAGCAGAAAAGTCCAGTCTGAAATTGGAGGCAGTGAGGTAAATATTCAAAGAGAAGCAGACATAAGACAGACAGACAGACACACACACACACACACTCTCTCTCACTCTCTCTCTCACTCTCTCTCTCTCTGAATGAAGCCCACTGGGACTGAGTTCTCAGTCTTGGTCCTTTGACTTGAGTTGGCTTGGGTTGAGTTTCTCTCCCTTGCTCCGTGTCTGGCCCTCTCTTATCCCAGCTCTCTTCTTCCTGGTCAGTATCACCAATATTATCTGCTGAAGACTAAATTTCTAGATGAGAGTGACCTCTTGAGCATGAGATCTATGTGTCTAAATGCCTCCTGGTCATCTCCCTTGGACATTCCACATGCATCTCAAACCAACGTTCTTCCACCTTTCCCCCACATATTCTCAGTTTCAATGGATGGTGCCACTGTCCACTCAGGTTCTCAAGCCAACAGCTGTAAGTCATCCTGGATTCTTCCGTTTGTGTATCTCATCAGCTAGCAAGACCATGTCCATTCATTGATTTTTATCTCCTCAAGATTCCTCTTATTCTAGATCCCTTCTGTTTTCTTATTCCTCCTCCTTAGCGCAGCCCCTCATGGCTTCACATCTGGGCCACTGTAGGTGAGGCTGGTATTCCTGGCCTCAGGCTCATTGTCTACCCCTCCCATCCAACTTTTGCATTGCCTTCTCATTCCTTTCCAAGATGGAACATTGATGAGGTTTCTTACTGTTGAAAAATCCCTCAAAGTCTCCCCATTGTTTCCCAGTCTTTTTATGTCATGGTCTCACCAGATTCCACCCTGCTTGGATCCACCTTCCTAGAGCCACACGAGGCTTCTTGCTGCTGGAGGTGATCAGTCTAAGGGCTCCAGCTGCCAGGCTCTGCCCAGTAGTCCCAAGGACTGAGAGGCAGGGAAGTATTTCAATGTACCATATGCCATACTTCTCGGGAAGCTCTGGCTTAGAAATTAATGCTTACACTTCTTGTGTGCTAAGTCGCTTCAGTCGTGTCCGACTCTTTGTGACCCCATGGACTGTAGCCCGCTAGGCTCCTCTGTCCATGGGATTCCCCAGGCAAGAATACTGGAGTGGGTTGCCGTTTCCTACTCTAGGGATCTTCCCGACCTAGGGACTGAACCCAAGTCTCTTACGTCTCCTGCACTGGCAAGCGGGTTCTTTACCAGCCTTGCCACCTGGGAAGCCACGAAAGGTCCCTGACTGCCTGTTTTTGCAGCTCTGTTCCCGTCCCTTCATGTACACGTGTAACTGTGCCCTGGGCTGAGCTAACTGGAGAGCAGTCGTGCAGGCTAGTAAACCTGAATTCATGGACATCTGTGGGCACTGGTTGATATGCCTGGGGGCTTTGGTTTGGTTTGGTTCTGCCTAAAGGTGGAGGTTGAGGCTAGGCTTCTGTGGAAAGACCCTAAGAAAAGCAGATGAGAACAGTATGCCTCCTCTTTCTCAGACAATTTCTTGTGGAGAGCAGGGGTAGGCAGGAGCTAGAAGGTATACTTTGACCAAAGGCCTATGATATTCAAGGCATTCACACCATCTTGGGATCTAGTGATAGAGTGAAACAGAGGCAGAGAGTCAGACTTTCTTGCCAGCTTTGCAGAGAATACTGTTTAAGCATCAGCGGAGATGCAGAGTAGTAAGGAGGAAGCCACAATCAAAGATGTTCTCCTGGGGGCTCCCAAAAGTGACTGGAGAGACTGAAGAAGAAAGGAGTTGAATCTAGAGTTATACAGATTGAGGATGTCAGCCAGGAAAACTCAGCGGCATTAGCCATGGGATCACTGGTAATCACTGCAGAAATCGGTGCAAAAAAATGGTTTACAGAAGTTATGCATACAAGTTACGATGTGTTTAGTTATAAGGGGGAAGAAAAGTCTAAATACTTGTAGCACGGACAAGTAGGGGTTAATTTTTTTCCCCTACACAAGGAGTCCAGTTGCCAGGATTGGTTGCTATTCAGTGTTACTATCAAAGAGCCCCCCAGGCTCCTATTATCTTTCTGCTGTCACAAGATAGCTGCCACAGTCGCAAACATCATAACAGGTTTCTAGACAAGAGGAGAAAGCTAGTTTTCTCCTAGCAAGACTGTCTTTCTATGTCCAAATGCAAGGCCCTGGGCTGACTTCCCCTTCTATCTCATTGACCAGAAAGGTGGTTATGTGCTCACCCTGGACCAATCACTGGCAAAGAGAAAAGGAATGACCATGCTTGGCGCCTGATTGGCTCATGAACTTGGTGGGTCTGGGGAAGGAGCTTGCCTTCCTTGAGCCCACCCCAGATTGGAAACTAAGGTGTTATTAGGAGGAAAGGAGGGAAGGAGAGGAGATGGGTGTTAGGTAGGTAAAGAATGCTGCTGCAATACTAAAGAATTTATGGTTTCTCATTCCCTATTCCTATTGGCTAAAGTCCTACTCATCCTTTGGGTTCTCCCTTTTAGCATCTTCTGACTTTTGTTTGCCAGAATTGACCTTCTCTGGTTTCACCAACATACCTGATTGACACCCCAATCTTGGCTCTCATTATACCCCCATTGCAATATGTATTGGTCTGAGGGCTGTCTGGCTTTAGACTCCTTGGGAGAACTAGTTATATTCATCTTTGTCTCTAATGTCTAGCCTGATACCTGGCACATAGTGTTTAGTATTTGTGGAATAGATGTTGCATAAACAAATCTGAGATAGAAAATAATCATGTTAGCACTGGCAACTTCAAGCATGAAGACCCACTCAATATGCACAGTTGACAGCTGTTCAATTCAGCCACACCTACTTACGGAGGGTCTATTGTCTGCCAAGCACCAGAGGCAACCGAAGAGAAGGACAACACAGGGTCCATGGACTCAAAGAGCGTATGCACTGCACAGATAACTAACAGTACAAAATAGCATCTGATAAGCGTCTCATTAGAGCTACAGGAGTGCAGTGAAGGCGGAGCCAGAACACCCTGGGACAGGGAATAGCATAGTAATTAAAATCCACAGGTAATCCCCAAATCTTAATTTAATCAATGATTTCAACCTCTGCCCATCAGCGACTCCTTAGCGAGGGAGGAAAATTGTCAGATTTGAATGTCATTTCCCCTCGTGCCCTGCCTATCTTTCAGTGCACCTGTGACCCACAGTAAAAGAACCACACGGTAAACAGCCAAAGAGGAAACCAGGAAGAAAAGGGGACCTTGGTAATTCACAGCTCAGACAGTCAGCTCATGAATAGCTGAAAGCTGATGCAGTTTTCACCAGCGATTTGAGGATCAAATGATTCCATATTTCACAATTGAACGGCATTTAAGGTTTTTGTTGAGGTATGTTATTGGGAAAGAGGTAATTAAAACCAAGTGAAAAGCACAATGAAACGCACTCAATGATTAATTTCATAGGCCCCTGTCTTCATGGAAGCTGTGCTTTGGCAGTGGGGAATACTGAAATATCCTCAAGCGAGGGGCACAATCTCCTACAGGGCTCTTAACACGTTTTGTAGGCATGGGAGGCGGAAGGGCATGGACTTCTTTGAGGACCTAGAGAAGTCTACTGACTCTTCGCACAGTCGTTTTAAACTTCAAAATTTTTTAAATTAAAAAAAAAACCACATAGGATTAGAAAGAAAGTCAACTATGTTGAAACACAGTTATGAAATAATAAAATCATGACATGATAACAGATGTGCTTTTTTAGTAGCCTGTACATAACAAGATCTAGCAGCACCTTTAATATGTAATCATGAGGTGAAGTAGGGATGCGTGTGAATCAACATATTGGCAACAATTGACACGTGATTTGAAAAGATCTGTGATGTCCCTTGTTGACAAAGTCACAGGCTCCTCTATTACTGTTCTAATGTGTTGCCCACGATTGTCATGGAAGGAAATGCCGAATTTCAGTTCGAGAAAATAAAGATGCAATTTTGTTTCACCATCCGAGATCACAGACCCCAGTTAAAACCTGCTGTTCCGAGACCCTTCAGCCACCTGGAGACAAAGCTGAGAAGCAGAGGCAGTGTGTGTTTCCCTGCTGCCAGTGGACAGGGGTGCAGGACGCATTTCCCTCCTCGAGTAATTTATTACCGTTTATAATTCCGCTCCTTAAGAAATTAGGTTCTTAGGGAGACAGACTCAAAACCAAGAAGAGAAAAAGGGCCCTTAGAGGATGCTAGTTGGAAAAAACCCTTATTAAATTCACTCCCATTGTTTCCTTGGAATGTGGTTCTCTAACACTGATGTTCTTGTCTTTTCTGCTGATTTAGGACTTGCTGGATCCTTGACAGCCTCTCCTGGTATTCTTGTCTTATCAGATGTGGACATCTCCGACACAGGCAAGATAAATTCCCATCCTCTGCCTAGAGAAGCAGTTGGCCTGCTCACTGCATTTCTGAAAATGGATGAGTGGCTAGGCCAGGTCCCTCTGGAAGGGCAACTTTGTGCCCAATAAAATACAAATGCGGAACTCCTGAAATTGTGTGTGTGTGTGTGTGTGTGTGTGTGTGTGTGTGTGTGTGTGTGTGTGTGTGGGCAAATACCAAGCTGTAACCTTAGCTGACCCACCCAGTTGCCTAGGGTCTGGTGCACAGTTCCCCTTTCCTGTTTATTTTAAATCCTTACCTAAACAAGAAGAGGAGGTGGGAGCGCAAAGGGAAGTGTCCCAACACTGTTGGGAAGGGCGGATTGCTATTTTATTGTTGCAAAAATGAAGTTCTCTCTCCGCTTAGAAATAAGCACACCAGGCACCAATTCTCTTTCAGTAACTACTGTTTCATTCTCTTCATAAATGTGTCTTCAAAGGTTAGCTTCCACCTCTGTAAAATTTTTTTTAAAGGTAAAAGTATATTTGGTGGTAATCCTATATCTAAAAACTGGTAGATAATTAAAAGAAAAAAAAAACAACTAGGTGATTTGCAGGGTGAAAAAATCCCTGTCCTGAGACAGACTTATGGGGCATCACATTCCAAAATCCAGAGTTGTTACAGCTTCACATTTGACCGGTGACTCACTTACTATTTTAAAAACAAACAAAACAGTAGCCTAAAGTAAAGAACACATCTGCTGGGTGGTCATCTACTTGAATGTAGGTCATATTTTTCCCAATCAGCAGGCACAGAATGAATCGCTTCTTCATTTGTATTGGCATTTCAATTACAAGACAAGCAGAGCATAAATCCTACCCTATTACTACTCTTTGCGCATGTTTCTTTTTGATTTTGAATTTTTGGCTCCAGTCTTGGCATCTCTAGGGTCTTTCTGGACAATTATTAGGCTCTCAATAAACATTTACTGAATGGGCTGTAATTAAAGAAGGTGTTGCTAGCTAGGGAGGATACAGCAAATGATTTGTCTGTAAAACCTGATCAGCAGTTAAAAGATTTTCCACAACCAATAATGAAGAACAGATTTTCAGAAGGGTCTAAATGGGCAGTGAACAGATTAGAAGTGAACAAAATGCCATCTTCCAGGAAGCGGCTGGAGTTTGATATGTCATGGTTGAATAAATTACTAATTTTAATATCAATAGTGACCGTGACTGCTCTCTGCCTCATGCAGTCTCCTCCTCTGTAGAATGGAGACATGAATGGAACGTCCATCAGGGGTTGTTATGAGGATCGAATGAGTGAAAGCATGTAACACACTTACCCTAGCACCTGCTTATCATGTTAGCTATTGTGCCAGGAACGGTGTTCAGTGCCTCTCATACACTATGAGTAGAAATTACAAAGGATCCAGGAGGAAGAGAAACCTGAGGAGCTGGGGAGAAAGAACAGGAAAAACCTATGTTCTAGAGGTTTTCAGTTCATCTTTATATTACCGTCCTTGCTGCTTGGAACAAGGGTCCTCAACTCTGTGGCGGGCTCCCTCTTATATGTCTGGGTCTCAGCATCTGCTCAGACGTGCCTCTTCTCACTCACAGTCTAAAGTAGGTTCCCTTATAGTATTCCCTCTTTCCATTTAGAGCATTTAATATGATGTGTAATTGCACATGTTATTCTTTGTTTACCCAACTCTGAGTGTCCCCACTAGACTGCTCATTCCCTAAATGCAGGAACTGGTTGTGTTACCCTTTATCCTCAATTCCAAGCAGAATGCTTAGCACCAACTAGAGGCTTGGTGAATGCATGAATGTATCAGTGTGCTTGTTGTGCACAAATGGAATAAATGAATGAACAAATGAATGAATGATGTAGGAGGTTACCTTGCCAACAAAGGTCCGTATAGTCAAAGCTATGGTTTATCTAGTAGTCATGTACGGATGTGAGAGTTGGACCATAAAGAAGGCTGAGCACCAAAGAATTAATGTTTTCAAACTGTGCTGTTGGAGAAGTCTCTTGAGAGTCCCTTGGACAGCAAGGAGATCAAACCAGTCAATCCTAAAGGAAATCAACCCTGAATACTCATTGGAAGAACTGATGCTGAAGCTGAAGCTCCAAAACTTTGGCCACCTGATGCAAAGAACCGACTCATTTGGAAAAAGACCTTGATCCTGGGAAAGATGGAAGGCAGGAGGAGAAGGGGACGACAGAGGATGAGATGGTTGGTTGGATGGTATCACTGACTGAACGACATGAGTATGAGAAAACTCTAGGAGATAGTGAAGGAAAGGGAAGCTTGGCGTGCTGCAGTTCATGGGGTCACAAAGAGTCGGACATGACTTAGCAACTTAACAGCAAAGGAGGTTACCACTGCCAGCATGGCGTCCACTTGGTCTTACAAGATACTTGCCTCTTGAAAGCACACCCGTGCTTAGTAGAGTGACCCTCCAACACACACAAAACTACAAAACAGACTGTAATGCTCTCTTCTCTTACAGCTTCTAAGATCCTAGGAGTTGTGTCTCTCACCTCCAGAGAATTTTGAACCAGCCATATATCACCATATACTTCCTCATTTTGATCAGCTTTACAAAGAGAAGGGGTGAAGATGGAAGGGGAGGGTCCCTTGATAGCAGCTGGGGTGTAAAACTGGAGGGAAAGATAAAATTTGAGGGTCTATCAGCCTTTTACTAAGAAACACTTCCCTTTTGAAACTTCCTTAGGAGGCAGGAAATACATGCCAAAACCTCAAAGTTTTGGGTAATCAACAACACCCTAAAATCCCCCAACAGGGTTCAGACACCCAGGGTGAGACACAGGAATGGACCAGATGTCTTAAAGTTAAAGGCCAGATATGGAGGAAAGGAGAAACAAAAATGGAATCCTCAAGCTGACCTCCTTCATTTATCGGGAAACACAAACAGAAGTTAGGGAAGGAAGGCAAAGAGAAAGAGGTGAACTCTTCTGATCTTACAGGGTAAAAGCAGAAAATAAGTGGCCCTATCTGGAAACTGACAAACAGGAAGCCAGACTGCCTTTTACGTCATAGTCCAGAGTGTGCATGGAGCCTGCCCTGGGGGAGATGGAGGGGCTCCTGAGCCAGACTCGCTTTGAATTTGCTGCACAAGAAGTGTGAGAGTTGCATCAGGGCCACCAAAGTTTAACTTCCTCTTCCCTGTATCTTTATCAGTCCTTTGCAAAATCATGATCCTTAGTTTATTTCCTTTCCTGCTATGGCCAATTTGTGATGCACTGAATACACAGAATGTAATTAACAGAAATGAAACCATCTGTTTGTCCGAGAGGTAAAATTATGAAGTTTCAAAAGAAAAGAAAGTATTGTGAATATCTCTGAGTATCTGTGTAAGTCTATAATAAGCATATGGTCTTCCCTGGTGACTCAGACAGTAAAGAATCTGCCTGCAATGCAGGAGACCTGGGTTTGATCCCTGGGTTGGAAGATCCCTTGGAAAAGGAAATGGCAACCCATTTCAGTATTCTTACCTGGAAAATTCCATGGACAGAGGAGCCTAGCAGGCTACAGTCCATGGGGTCGCAAAGATTTGGACACGATTAAGTGATTAACACTTTCACTTTTCATAATAAGTATACAGCTCGGCTTCAATAGCAGCCAGGTGTGTGTGTGTGTGTGTGTGTACAGCTTGGCTTCAATAGCAGCCAGGTGTGTATGTGTGTTGCTTGAAATGAAAAGTAAGTGGGTAGTATCCGTCCTGCATTTCATTTCTCCAGTTAAAACCTTCCCACCTCAAATGGCTGTGGGTTTACTCTGAGTATTAGCTCTGAGGTTGGCAATACACAACTTGTGTACTTCTGCCTCCTGATTCATGCCTGGAACTTTCTAATTGCATGGCCTAAAGGTCTCAAAACAGATAAAACTGAAGTGAATGTCTAAAATTCTTAGGGGCTCTCACCAGCTATTTTGGAAATAAATATAGCTGCTTGCAGGCGAGCTTCTATTTGTCCAGAATTACCTAGCCAAAGTGGAAGCTGCCCACACAATTACACTCTAGTTAAAGTATTTTGAGCTCCACCCACTCCCTGACTGTTTTTAGCATGGTGTGATGGAGCAAGCTGGCCATGAGAAGCCATGTGGAAATGTCTCCAAGTGACTGAACCCCAGGCCTGTTTGCAGGTGGGGCCTGACCACTAGATGCCAGCTCCCTCCTGCCATAAATACACAGATTGCTTTTCAACATTCTTTCACCCAAGCTTCCATGCTTAAAACTAATAAAAGAAGGGCAGGCCTCCTATCTCTCCTTTTTACAGAATAGGAAACGGGCTCAGGGAGGCAGCCGTGTGGGAGAATCAGAATGTGAGTGTCCTGATTCCTGGTCCACCATTCTGCAAGTCTCAGCTCTAGCACTGGAACCATCTAGGGAACTTTGAGAAAAGCCAGATGGCTTTCAGGCTCAAGATCAGCTTCTCAAGGGATGGAACCTGGAATGTGTACTTTGTAAACAAGTACCATAAATTCAGATAAACAGCCAAAGTTGCAAACCCTTAGTGTAACATGTACTTAATTGGAACACCTAAGACAAATAATGTGAAAATGAATTTAACTGAAGCATGAGGAAAGACACCTCGTCTGTTCAACTTAGGAGTAAATCCTACTAGAGCAATACTACTGCGTTGCATATTGTATCGTGTATAAAGGCGCCTGCTGGAGTTGTGTAAAGGGTAGGATGTCCTTGGAAAGGTATTTGTTAATAAGACCCCAAATAATACAGCAAGAATCCAAGAGGGATCAAGATGGTTGAGGTTCTGGGAGGCAGGTATTCCACCTAAACTCCCCTCACTTATCCGCGCTTCTATAGTGCCAGAGAATGAAATAACATGCAGTTTATCCAAAATGGCTCCCCGTAGGTCCAAAAGCAGAGCCTCATTAAAGACACTGTCAATCTGTTGGGCTGATATGGTCTTCTCTTCTCTTCCAGCCATGTTCCCTTTCTAATCGTGGCTGAGTCAGATTTTCCAATGGTGAGGCGTTCGGAGCCAGAACATCAGGCTCTGGTCCCAGCTCTCTCGTTGCCTGCTCTGTGATCTTGTCAGCTGAATCGACTGTCAGTTTTCTTATCCTTGTCATGGGGAGTCTAACTCTTCTGTATGCAGGACGCAGTGGCCTGTGTGTATGCTCAGTCGTGTCTGACTCTGCAATCCCCTGGATGATAGCCCGTGAGGCTCCACTGTCCATAGGATTTTCCAGGCAGGAATACTGGAGTGGGTTGCCATTTCCTACTCCAGGGGATCTTCCTGACCCAGGGATCGAACTCACATCTCTTGTGTCTGCATTGATAGGCCCGGATTCTTTACCACTGAGCCACCTGGAAAACCCTGTTTCTACAAATACCCCAGGATCGAGAATTATTACTGTGAATAGCTCATCTGTATTCCTTAGTGCCAAGTGGGGCAAGTACATTCTGTGAGGCCCTTATATCCTTAATATTCCATTTATTAGAGGCATAACCTCCTGCCCATCTCTGTTATGAAAACGTTTATGAAGCACTGGGTCTCCTTCCTTTAACCACCAGAGCCAGAACACTCCAAAAGTTGAAGAAAGAAGAGAAAGCTAGGTGACTCAGGTCATGACAAGAGATTGGGAGAGAGTCTGGTAGTAGATCAAACTGATTTGGGACTGAGAGAAGGTCCTGAGCGATGGGGAGAGTGGCCAGGCTCTAGGCTCCCCAGTATAGTAGCCACTAGCTGCGTGTGGCTATTTGATTGAAATTAATACAACAAAATAAAACTTAAGACGCAGTTCCTCAGTCACACTTGCCACATTTCTAATGCTTAATCGCCTCATGTGAGAGTGACTACCATTATTAGTGTGAACAGAGAACTTGGTGATCATGGCAGAAAGTCCTGTTAACAGTAATGTTCTAGGCCTTCTGAGGGGTGGCCTGAGGTTAATCTTCCCCCATAATGGGGCCAGATTTCACTTAGAGAACAGTGTTCTAGCATCGGTGCCCTGGGAGGCCTGGACAAACTGCGGTAAGTCACTGTTCTTTCTGGCTTGCCCCTTCCCCTCTCTGATTCAGCCTGGGAGGCATTGAGGGGGCCCCTCACTGGGTAGAGCCAGAGCATGGAAGCCCTGGATAGGACTCTCTGAGCTCAACAAGGAGAGTGAGGACCTTCCTTGGACTCTTGGGTACAGCCAGGGGCAAATGGGAAACCTTTGAAGACCAAATTATGATCATAAAGAGCTTTCCTTCACATCCCAGTCCTGGAAGGACACTGGCCAAACTCTGCCAGCTCCTGTCATATCTCTGAGCCATTCAGGACCCACAGAGTAGAGCTGAGTGGGAAGAGAAGCCTGGAAAAATCAAAGCAGCTCACCTGGGCAGGGCGCTGGAGCCCACATCGTCCCACCCCTTCTTGGGAACCAGCCAGCTTGGTCAGCACAGCACCAGATCTTCTTCAGAAGGTAACAGCAGCCACTAACAAAGCTGAGCTGCTGAGAATCCTCTCTTTCCCCAGACCCTCACCTGTGGCTGAACTGAAGGTGAAGTTCAAGCCAAGTTCTGCCACACTTTCACTTTCAGACTAAAATTCTTTAGTCACACAGGCATAAAACCTTGAAGAAGTAATCCTGCTGGAGTTCCAGCTCTCTGTCCCTTTTGGTTTCTGAGGCTGTATGCCGTGCCCTGCAGGCACCACACCATCAGAAATCCCCTACGCCAAGGTCGGAAACTGACTAGGGATCAGTGCAGGCTCAGTGGTATTGGTCTTAGGGCTTGGCTGGATCCTTATTCCCTATTCATTCCTAGTGTGTGTGGGTGCCGTGGGGAGGTGGGAAGGGGGCTGTCTCTGAACCATTTTAGCCCAATCACATGTCTTTGATGAGAGTTATTTCTAACAGGCATCATGCAAATTAACAAGTCACTGCTGCTGCTGCTGCTGCTAAGTCACTTCAGTCGTGTCCAACTCTGGGCGACCCCATAGACGGCAGCCCACCAGGCTCCCCCGTCCCTGGGATTCTCCAGGCAAGAACACTGGAGTGGGCTGCCATTTCCCCCTCCAATGCATGAAAGTGAAAAGTGAAAGTGAGGTCGTTCAGTTGTGTCCAACTCTCTGCGACCCCATGGACTGCAGCCCACCAGGCTCCTCTGTCCATGGGATTTTCCAGGCAAGAGTACTGGAGTGGGGAGCCATTGCCTTCTCCAACAAGTCGCTAGCTTCCGCAATAGACAACATTAGTTGTTGATTGAGATACTGATCACAGAAGGACTTCTAGCCACCTCTGAAGGTGGCGGTCTCTGACGTGGCACTGGCTGAATGCTCTCAGACTACCCTTCCTAGTCGTGTGACCACCTGGCAGACGTATCATATTATCCTGATTATTCTAAGGCAGGGGCCCCCAGCCTCCGGGCCACTGGAGCTTCATCTGTATTTATAGCTGCTCCCCATCACTTGTGTTAGGGCCCACGCGCCTCCTCCTGTCAGATCAGTAGCGGCATCAGCCTCTCATAAGAGAAGACTCTTTGTTATCCCCTGGTGATAGCCCCCACCAGCTTCTTCCTCTGGCTTCCTTCTTCTGGTCTAAGTTCAAAATGCTAACTGCCTCTAACTCTTTGGGAGACTGATTCTTCTGGACTGAACCTGGAATAATTCAATTCTTTGTTCTCTATAAGACTCCTACTTATTTAAACAACCGTCACATGACGTTGGCGTAATTTAACCTTATATTTATTTAAAACGCTTGTCATCTGATGTTTGTTTAACTTAATGTTAAATTCCAAAGCCACTAGGGATAGGAAGTTCCTTGAAGAGCAAGGACAGTCTCTCTCTCTCTCTTTTTTTAATATTTCCAATGTGCAGGGTAATGCCTGACACATGGACAGCAAAAAGAGTTGCTGGATAAAAGAAAGACAACTAATATTACTGTATCTATGGCACAGAGTTAAAGCTTATCCTGGTGGTAGTTCATAGAATGGAAGATTATTACTTATATAATAGATAACATTTTTACAACCTTTACTGTAATCTAGGCTCAATTCTAAGTACTTTATATATATTCACTCATTTAATCTTTTGAAAAATCCCATGCAATAGATACTATCAACATCATTCCCATTTTACAGGTGAGGAAACTGAGGTGCTGGGGTGTTAAATAATTTGCCTAAGATCACATAGCCAGGAAATGAGAGCATTAGGATTGGAACTCAGACCACCTGACTTCAAAAGAATGTGTTCTTTTTCTTATATGTAGCAAGTAAGAAAGAAAATTAAATACTTAATGCTGCCTCAAATCCTACACAAAAATAACATATAATGTGGTTTCAAATGATCTTTTTCCAGTCAAATGGCTAAGAGGTAACAACTAATCGGTCTGGGAACTATCAGGGAATTGGGGCCACCATTCAAGCAACTGTAGCTATGGGAATCAGTTGGGAGGAGACAGAAGTCTGTCTCTGGTATCTGTTTCCAGGAAATGCATTTATAAGTGCGTGTGTGCGTGCGCATATGGGTGGGAAGGATTGCCTGGGGAGAAAGAGAAGGTTGAGAAACAGAGGAAGAGGAAACTTACAGAAGAGGAACCCTCTTTCTACTTCTGTTCTCGGGGCAGCCCCGGTCACACAAGTGCACCCACAGTGCCTTGCACCAGAGAGTCCTCATAACTGAGGCCTGTGGCCACCTGATTACTGCCATGCAGGGTGACACCCAGTCCCATCACTTTAGGGCAAACAGATGCGGAAAAGTGGAAACAGTGGCAGATTTTATTTTCTTGGGCTCCAAAATCACTGCAGACAGTGACTGCACCCACAAAATTAAATGACACTTGTTTCTTGGAAGAAAAGCTAAGACAAACCTAGGCAGTATATTAAACCTAGTGCATTACCCTGCACATTGGAAATATTAAAAAAAGAGAGAGAGAGAGACTGTCCTTGCTCTTCAAGGAACTTCCTATCCCTAGTGGCTTTGGAATTTAACATTAATTTAACACTTTGCCAACAAGTGTCTATATAGTCAAAGCTATGGTCTTTCCAGTAGTCATATACAGATGTGAGAGTTGGACCATAAAGAAGGCTGAGTGCCGAAGAATTGATGCTTTCAATCTGTGGTGCTGTAGAAGACCCTTGAGTCCCTTGGATAGAAAGGAGATCAAACCAGTCAATACTAAAGGAAATTAACCCCGAATATTCATTGGAAGGACTGATGCTGAAACTGAAGCTTAAGAGCTGACTCACTGGAAAAGACCCTGATGCTGGGAAAGATTGAGGGCAGGAGGAGAAGGGGACGACAGGGGATGAGATGGTTGGGGGGCATCACCAACCCAATGGAAATGAGTTTTGAGCAAGCTCCAGGCGATAGTGAAGGACAGGGAAACTAGGTGTGCTGGAGTCCATGGGGTTGCAAAGAGTCTGAAATGACTGAGTGACCGACCGACAACAAGGGATGGAAACTCTGTGTGCTAGAACTTCCAGTTTTTAATAAGAACAGAAAACCTGCATTTTATCTGAGATGCCCTCATTTTTAAAACGATATACTTCACCCTGCTGGAGACAAAGTCTACCAGCTGGAAAACTCAGCTTGAAACTTAGACCACAGGATGTCCCAGGATTCAGAATTGTAAAGACTTACCGAGGATCCAGAAGGAAATGCAAATGTCTGCATCTAAGTTACTGCAACAAGCCACAGGCTTTTCTGGCCCTTCCCCAGGAACTGCCTTGGATTTGCAGAATTCCCACTCATACTTTCCAATTGTCATACATGTATGCACCATTTTGCCACATTTGCATACCACTCATATCATGATTTATTTAATACTTTTCTCTTTATTGGTTCTATATTAACTCACTTTTTAAAACCAGGGCTGCCATTGCCTGTAATAAAATCATGGATTGGATGTGCTAGACACAGTATTTCCTAAGTATGTTAATAATAAACAGACAACTAGTAGAATTAATGTTGCTTATTCTGCCTACCACTTAAAATCACTCTCTGGTGATACACTTTTCATTATGAGGTAGCATTCCGAAACAGACTATTTCAGACAAGGCTAAGATGAGCTGTCAGGAAAGCAGAAAGAGACATAATTGCACTGGACTGGAAGGGGAGGAAGAGGAGCCAGAGTGGAGAGCAGAAATTCTCTTTCATTCAATAAAGAATGTGGGAGCTGGATGTTTCCCTGTAATAAGATGTGCTGTGGTTTTATTAAAGAACTCCCCGCCCCTTCCACTGGTTTAGAAAAAAAAAATCTCTGCCTATCTCCCATATTTCATTTGCCTGTTATCTCTCTCCTACCGAAAACAATTTGCATGAAAACAATCAGACTCTTGGTTCACAGGAGTCCTTGGGCTCCTGCTGTCTTCTCGCTCACTCGGGCTGGTGCTTTTTCTGTGGTTTAATCATAAGCCTCTACTTTGGGGATGAAGCAGCAGGTAGTGGAGCCAGGCTTTAGGCCTGGGTAGGGGTGGGGGTATTTTCAATTAGAATGCTTGAGGGCTGAGTCCAGGGGAGGAAGCTCCTTGGAAGTAAACCCACAGGAGAGATGAAGCAACTGTGAGCATCCAAGGAGGTGGGAGGTGGGGACTAGATTTTTGAAAGTGAATGGTACAAAGACTGTTCCACTCCAGAGTAATAGATGCTGACAGGAAGGCACCCTTCTTCCCAGCATCTTGCCTTGGGCACAAATGATAAACGGACAGTCATCAAGGTCCAGTCCTTGGCACCCTTAGTGGGTATTATCACCCAGCTGCTGGATGGAGCTCCCCTCCTGACACTGGCAGGAGAAAGCATTGTTATATTCCAGGAATGATGACGGCTATTCCACTCTTCCATCTTGTTTTAAAAAACTTCAAAAAAATAAAAATCATAACAGCAATTCTTCGAGATGGAGACCATGCTTGCATTCTGCCCATCACTGAATTGCTAGTGAAGTCCAGCATGTAATGAATGTTTAATATTAGTTCAATTCAATTAACCAATTTAAAAGATTTATTAATTAGTTAACACATTTGGGGGGAGAATGTGAAACAATACAAAAATAAAAATAAAAACTACTAATCATTCCACCCACAGAGATAGCCTGTTAATATTTTTTGATAAATTTGCTTCTAGTCTGTTGGCATATATCTTTTTTCTCCATGTAAAACTGAGATCATGCTTTAGGATGAATTTTATATGCTGCTTTTAAATTCATGTTATATCATGAGAAATTTCCAAGATCATTTCAGTCTTCAAAAAACATCACTTTTAATGACAGCATGACATTCTAAACCATGAGTGTGACGGTTTGTTGAACACCCGCCCTTGTCGGATATTCAAGATGCTTTCCGGTTCTCCCCTGGGACTCAGTACCTTCAGCGGTCATTGCATTCATGGTGCTCCTTCTAGGCAGCTGGCACTGAACCTGACCCCAGGGCACAGAGGAGGAGGAACACTCCAAGTTCACACTCAGAGGCAAGGGGCAGCAGTGGAGGAGGCAGGGAGGGAGGACTAGTCCGGAAGCAGGAGGAGAGTCAGAACAGCAGTTCTCAGATGCCAAGGGAGGGAGAGGGTCAGGAAGGAGAAAGAAGACCAGTATTGGAGGGGCAGAGAAGCCCCAGCACCTCTTTGCAAACTGCGCTCGGCCCCTGCATCTTCCGCTAGTTCCGGTAGCCTCCGCACACCGCCCCACAGCAGGCATCTTGCAGCCCCGGCTCCCCAGCCCGGACTCCACCCCACTGCCTTCCTGTCCCAGGCCCTTGTCTGGCATCCTTTACTGCCGCCTCCCGACTCAACTTCCTCCCTCAATTATACACTCTCACAACCGATGCTCTTCTTTGTCCATTTTCTAGCCATTTCTGTTCTCTGCCATCACTGCAAGCCTTCTCCACTGGACACCTCGCAGGTAATAAAAATATACTAATAAATGAGTGGATGGGACTGAAAGCCAATTCTCTTTTTTGTGAAGCTATGACAGATGTGAGCACATAGAGACATGGACGAAAACACCCAGGGAGAGGTTCTCCTGCGGCCGCATCTGTGCCCAGGGAGGAGCATTTTCTTGGTAGACCTCTGTGTACACAGCAAGGCAGGCTTGGCCCCACGGGATGGGGCCAGGAATCAAACCCGTGAACTTGGCATCCGTAGCTCCCCACACTATTCCTCTGACACGGAGCCACAAGGAAAAGGAAGGAAGGTGGTGGGCACCACTTCTTGTGCCCCCTCCCCACTCCCAGTTTTCTTACTATCAAGGGAGAGGGTGTCTTTGGAAGGGTCTCCATGCATATCAAGCAGCCAGAAGGCAGCCGGTGGAGAGGGAGGAGGTCCATGAGTGCCGCCGACGAAATGACGGAGAATTCAGGGACCTGTCTGGTGGCAACACGTTCAGCCATGGAAGAATCCATTGCTGATAGCTCCTTCTTATACATTATTCATGAAAACAGGAAGACAGAGCTGATAATATCAGAATGATGCCGCTGTCCAGCAAATCCAATGACTGTAGCTCGAGGGCATTTTAACTAGCATGGAAAAAACAATGATTTTTGCCAGTTCGAGGTCTGGGAAGCTTAGAAAGCTCACTCCAACTTGAAGAGCTGGTGTGAGTGTTGTATTTGGAAAAAGGCGTGGCCATCCATCAGCAGCATCTGTTTCTTTGTGGTTGCTGGGTGCCCCCCTACCACTATTTCTTCGATTCTAATGGAGAAATTAATGCTGCTCTAGTTAAATAGCCCTAGGTTTTCAAATCAGTTTCTATTTTCATATCTGTCAGTCAAAAGGCAGGGACAAGCACTTGGACTTTGTGGAGGGCTTTGCCAGATTTCAACATAAATTATTAGCTTCTAATCTTTCCCAGCCTCAGGGACAAGGGCTTTTTAAACAGTGAGAGTATTCTGCTGTTGCTGATTTCTGATTTTTCCTCCCCAGTTTTTGATTCATTACAACTGCAAGATTCATTCCATCCTAAACTTCCCCTCCAACTTGCTGTCAAATAAGCCAGTAGGTTGGTTTGTTGAAGGAGGAGAGAGAACATTGGGAGGGCAGGTCATTTCATTGTTCCCAGGGGGTAGAGGTGGGGAGACGGAGAAGGCAGCTCACTGCAATTCTTTTTTAATTTACTTATTCTTGATTTGCCTGTTATTTTCTATCCTTGGTGTAGAACATTCTGGCTTCTTGAATATCGGTTGATACATTTAATTACACTCATTCATTCATGCCACAAACAGTTATTGAGGGTGTACGAATTGTCATGGGTGCTTGCAAACTAAAGCATGAAGCAAGCATGGTGTCTGCCTCCATGCAGCTTATCATCTCTGCAGGCAGATGGACGTGTGATCGAACTGCTGCGCAGAACAGTGTTTCTCCAGGTATGGCGGGAGAGGAAATGATTGCGGAGGGTCTTCAGATGATCAGGTTTTATTTCAATAATTATTTTATTTTCATGTGTATTATAGAAACGTAACTAGCTCTTCCAACCTATAATTTCACAGACACCTGCTCAGGAGGCTGGTGGATTTAAAGAAAATATTAATAATAGACCAAGTGGTATAAGGATATGGCAAAATCACCAAGTTGGATGATAATAATAATATCAAATACTTAAAAGTGCTTAGGATGGGCCAGGTACTTTTAGTAAGTGTTTCACAACTTTTTCTTTTTTTTACAATCTCCTCTCTTGATTCCTGGAGAAACATTGCAGTAGTTTGAATGAATGAAATGGATGGATATTCAAGAAGACAGAACATTCCAGCAGAAGGATAGAAAATAACAGGTTCACACTCTCACTGGCTGCTCTCGTTCCTGCTCCCTATAGGAGATGAGACAGCCTAGTACCCTTCCTGGGACTGTTTGGATGTCAGTCTGCAGACCCACTCTACCCACAGCCCGGGCCCAGGACTGGATGGGTAGGCGGCTGGGGTGGGGTAGGGAGAGTGGACGCAAGAAGTCCAGTTTCAGCCTGGGTACTATCTTATTCAGCAATCCAGCTGTACTGATAATAAGCTGGTTCTGTCAAAACATTTCAATCTCCATCTGGTTCCTAGTCTGGTTTGGTTAAGAATCTGGAAGGGAGGAGGCAGGTAATTAATTCATAGTAACAACTATTCACCTTCATCACAACCTCATGTTTGTCCAGCATCATCATTTGAATAGGGAAACAGGCTAAAGAGCTCAGAGAACTTGCTAGAGGTCACAGCTGCTGCTGCTGCTGCTAAGTCACTTCAGTCGTGTCCGACTCTGTGTAACCCCATAGACGGCAGCCCACTAGGCTCCTCTGTCCCTGGGATTCTCCAGGCAAGAACGCTGGAGCGGGTTGCCATTTCCTTCTCCAATGCATGAAAGTGAAAAGTGAAAGTGAAGTCGCTCAGTCGTGCCCAACTCTTAGCGACCCCACGGACTACAGCCCACCAGGCTCCTTCGTCCATGGGATTTTCCAGGCAAGAGAACTGGAGTAGGTTGCCATTGCTGTCTTCGAGAGGTCACAGCTAGTTTTGTTTTTACAGATGTGAGAGAAGGACATCTATTTTAATCCTTGCTTTTGCCATTCACTAACAGAGGTCACAGCTAGTGAATGGCAAAAGCAAGGATTCAAACATGTCCTTCTCTCACATCTTTGAAAACAATTCTTATTTCAGGTAGCTAAGCTAGTCTTCTTCAAAAATCTCTAACATGCTAGTATAATTGCTAGAAATCACAAAGTTTAAAGAAATATTCTCTCTGCAATTTTTGATGTGCAATTCAAGTCTTATAAAATGAAATAATCATAAGAATGACTAAATTATAATTATGATAGAGGGGTAGCTGCCTATTTGGATAGACTTAAACATTTCACTGCACTGAGTATTAACACTGGCCAATTTTTCCCCTTCATTCTTCTCTGAATTCCAATGAATTTTTCATCAGCTTATTAATTAGTACAAATCTTGGATTGTGCTTTGTAATTAAGGTCTATGTGTTCCTCCAGATCTTATATTTGAGTTAAATGTTCATTTTTTCACAGAGAAAAATTAGCAATTTGACGATTGCCTTCCTTCCTGGCAATAGACTGTACATGCTGCCTGTCAAAAAAAGATTGAGTGCCTGAGTTTCTAAGATAGGGAGTGACAGATTACTCAGCATGAAATTGCAAATTCACTTGCCCAATATCATAATCAATTGCTGACAGCAGGTTTTTGCCCCCCCAGAAACCCATTTGTGAAATGCATTTGGTAGTCCAGTCACTGAACCTTACTTAACTAGAATGCCAGGACTTGCCATTAGTCTTTTTAAGTTTTCTTTATTCCGTGTCTTGGTTTGCCTTGTAAGAATTTCAGAGTCACCAAAAGAGGTGACGTTATCTAGTCTGGGCACATTTTCCCATGGTATTATTACTATCCATAGTAATAGTAGTTCTTGGCATACACTCTTGGGAGATAATTCTCTGTGCATCTCTTATATTCCCACATATTTCCTAAGTAGAGGCACCGACCCCCTTTGTTCCAACTTATCTTTTCAAAGCTGATTATTAGTGAACAATGGTTGCTGCCTGTTATAAAATATCTGGGTTCCCTAAGCTCAGGGTTCCCCTCCTCTAATGCAGCTCACTGTATGTGCAGTTATCATCTTTGCATTCCTCTGTGGGCATCGAACTCAGGGAATGACTGCTGCTCTATTGCTATTACTGTGAGTAATAAAGTCCATTATTTGCCTCTGACCAGGAGTCTTGTGTTATCGGCCAGCATTCATGAAAGAGTAGCAGGCTAATTTGTTAGCTTACGAATAGTGTAAATCCTCAAACCTTTCCTAGTTCTTGGCAGATACCAGTAACCATTTAAAAAATAAATACACAAATATTTATATGTAACATCTATTTGTTAACATCCTTATGAGGGAGGTTATTACAGTTACCCTCATTTTACAGACGAGGAAGCTGAGGCACAGAGACATTACCAAGGTAGGCAGAGGATGAAGGGTGTGGGCCAGGAAGTGCAATTCTGGTATCTGATCTCTGCTTCCTTCCTCTTCTCTCTTGAGTGGGGACCCCAGAGCGGGCTTCAGCCACTGAATTGCACTCTGAAAATGCTGCTTGGTACATGTCCAAGGACAGATTGTCTGGATGTGGGTATTCACGCTGCTCCTTCTAAAAAGTTGCAGGAAGTTCTGTGTATTCACTGCATACGCATCCATAAAGCACCAGTGTGTGCCATTCCCGCTTTCCAGGAGGAGAGGCAAGAAAGCTCTCTGGCTGCTGCCTGTGGCGGCCTGAGTGCTGATGGGGAGCAATCGCCCAGAATGGGGATAGGGGTGAGGCTCCTCACTCCCTCTTGTAGTTTCCACCAGACAAGGCCTTTAGGATGTCCTGCCCAAAGACCATGGTCCTCCCCTGCCCTGGGCCACTCTTACCAGGGCAGTTCTGCTTTCCAATAATATGGTCAATTATGGTATTGCAAAGAGTCAGACAGGACTGAGCAACTAACATTTTTGTTACTAATAATAGTAAAACTATTAGTAGTAGTACTAGTAAAAAATAAATAAATAAATAAAACCCCACAATGATAATACTGTCATTCAACAAATCCATGCTGTGTGCTTACTCTATAAGCTGGTGCCAAGATGGGCATTTGGGGTATACACTGAGCTAAAGTAAGTCCTTGCCCTCCAGGGGCTGGCTTAGCTGAGGAGACAGACAAGAAGCTGACAGACGAATATAAAATAATACCAGGTGTGGATAAGTTTGAGGAAGAGCAAAGCAGGATGAGGGCAGAGAGGGTGATGGCGGGGGACTGTTCACACAGTGGGCTGGGGCTCTCTGAAGAGGTGACGTTTGAGCCAGGACCTTAGTGAAAGGGTCACTCCTTCCTGCACGACAGATACTTGCTGAGGGCCAGGCAGATGCCGTGGGCTCTGGGGCCACTGGAGTGAAGAGGTGAGCGCCCTGCTGTGGAGAGACAGATAAACAGAGCCTGGAGCATGGCGACGGCGGAAAGGCAAGGGCGAGGGCCACAGCCCGGCGCAGCAGGCTGGGACGGGGAGACCAAGGAAGGCCTCCCCGAGAAGGTGGCATCTGAGCGCAGTCCTGAAGGAGGGGAGGGAACGAAGCAGGTGGGTGACTGGGGCAAGAATGCTTCAGGGAGAAGGGACAGTGGGGGCAAAGGCTCTGATGAGCTTGGTGCACAGTATGTGACCCATGTGGCTGGAGCAGAGAGAGCTGAGAAAAGATCAGGGTTCAGGACGCCAGCTTTTACTCCGTGTGGGACGGGAAGCGATGAGAGGGTTCTGAATCGGGGCAGCAGTTCTCCGACTCATGCAAGGGTACCAGTTCCAATCCTCAGGACAGCTGCCACATACTACCACTGCTACCGTCACCGGGGCTTCCTGCAGGAGCCCCGGGTTTGATCCCTGGGTCAGGAAGATCCCCTGGAGAAGGAAATGGCAACCCACTCCAGTGTTCTTGCCTGGAGAATCCCATGGATAGAGGAACCTAGCGGGCTACAGTCCATGGGGTTTCACAGAGTTGGACACAACTTAGGGACTAAACCACCATCACCATGCCGGTCATGTAGGGGCCAGCAGGGAGTCCTTGCAGCCAGGCTCCAGCTAAGCAGTACTGTTGTGCCCACAGCACAGATGAGCTCGTGGAGGCAAAGGAGAATCACAGTACTTTTCCCAAAGTCGCACAGTTACTCCGCACAGGACTCTTGTGATCTTAGCCAGCTGGGCCCTCCACACAGCCCAGCAAGCCTGGTGCCTGTGAGTTCTCATCTTTTCTATGTCTTGTTTTCCAGAATCAAGTGCATCTCCAGCCCACTCCTCTTTCTGCCTCAGGGGTCCCACACTGAGAAACATATCTGCGCTCTTGACCTCAGCATCTAGGCATCCTTCTTTCTTTGAGAGCCTCACCTGCCCGCTTGTCTGCATAGCCCAGGGCTGCAGGGCCAGGCACAGTTGCCCCCATGTCTGTGGGTTCACAGCACTGGCCACTTTCATTCATGGCCTCCTTTTTGCAGAGCAATCCCCACCCCCGTGCCTCCTCCCCTCTCGCCCCTCTGAAGTGGGCCTCACTCATCCTGCCCCTGAGCTGTTAGTAGCTGGGGCTCAGGGATGCAAGCACACTTTCTCCATCGGGATTGCTCCAAAGTGGTGACACTGGGGATGGCCACCTTCTTGGACTCCTCCCCACGCAGCACCTGGTCAGGCTCTCTGATGGCTATCTCTCGGGATCCTACACCCAGCCCTCCACACCGGTACATCATAATGTCTATTCTTGACCATCTTCTCCTTCTGCGGGCATCAGCCCGTGGTTCTTGTACTCAAGAACATCCCAATCGTATTTCCAGCCCCATCTTACCTCCTACATTTTAGACTCTCCAACTGTCTACCTGACTGTCCGCCCGGAAGTCCCACAGACGCCTGGGCACTCCTGACACAGCCTGAGCCAACGTAACCACCTCCCCTGCCTCCTTTTAGCGTTCACAGCCCAGCCTCTGTCCGCCCTTTTCCTCACTATCCCTTCCCATCACTTTACAGCCCCGTAGATTCTCCCACTGCAGAGTTGGCCGCCCCCTTCCCCTTCTTACCAGCAATGCCCTGGCTGCTTCCTGCAGTCATTCACCCTCCCCTCGACCATTATGACGATCTGGGTACAAGTCTTCTTATCTCTTGCTCAGCGATTCTCAGAAGGATCAGCTGGGATGCTTTTTCAAAGCGCAGATTCTCAGGCCCCAACCCCAGGGATACTGGTTGAGTCTGGACTCATGGTAGGATTCAGGAATCTGCATTTTTAAATAAGCTCCCCAGGGACTGAAATAAGAGTGTCCCCAATGACTCTGTAAGAAATGACCTCACTAAGCCTCTCCTTATCCTCATGCATCATCCACATGACTGATCACAACTATTACTATTAATCACCACTATTACTATTAATCACCACTGTTACTATTAATCACAACCACCCAATATTTCTGAAACACTCACCACATCTGAAGACGGTGTTGACTCCTCCATGTGCGTTTGGCCCACTAAACAACTTTTTATTTTAACTACTATCATTAGCCCCATTTTAACTTTGAGAAGACTGAGGCCCAGAGCAGAGAACTAAGTTAACTAGCCCGAGGGCACAGTCTCTCTGACACAAAACCGAGTTCTCAGTATCACATTTTATAAATCCCTACACTCCCCATGGTCCGTCTGCACCGAATGACTTCAGTTCTCCAAACATACCCTGCTGCTCTACACCTCTGAGCCTTTGTCCAGGCAGTCTCTCTCTTTTAAATGACCACCTGTATTCATTTTCTATGGCTGTATAACAAATTACCACAAAGATAGCAGCTTGACAAAGCGTGGCTGGTTCTGTTTCAGTCAGTTCAATTCAGTTGCTCAGTCGTGTCCAACTCTTTGCGACCCCATGAACTGCAGCACGCCAGGCTTCCCTGTCCATCACCAACTCCTGGAGTTTGCTCAAACTCACATCCATTGAGTCAGTGATGCCATCCAACCATCTCATCCTCTGTCGTCCCCTTCTCCTCTTGCCTTCAATCATTACTGGCATCAGGGTTTTTTCCAGTGAGTCAGTTCTTCTCAGCAGGTGGCCAAAGTATTGGAGTTTCAGCTTCAGCATCAGTCCTTCCAGTGAATATTCAGGACTGATTTCCTTTAGGATGGATTGATTGGATCTCCTTGCAGTCCAAGGGACCCTCAAGAGTCTTCTCCAACACCACAGTCCAAAAGCATCCATTCTTTGCCGCTCAGCTCTCTCACATCTGTACATGACTACTGGAAAAACCATAGCCTTGACTAGGTTCTCTGTTTAGGTTCCCACAAAGCTAGAGTCAGGGTGTTAGCTGCTGCTCTGCTCTCACATGGGGCTCAGGGTTCTCTTCCAAGCTCACTGGCTGTTGGCAGAACTTAATTTCTCCTCTTTCTTGGCTGGCAGTCAGTCGGGGGTTACTCTCAGCTTCTAAGGGCTGCCCAGTTTCCTTGCCACTGACCCCCTTCATCTCGACAGCTAGCAGAGGAGAATCTTGCCCCTAATAAATCCTTTGCATGCTTCTAATCTTTTACCAGGAAAAAGTATAATTACATTCAAGGCTCACCTGCTTAAGTCAGGCCCACCAAAAATAATTTCCAGATTTTATGGTCAGCTGATTTGGGACTGTTAATAGCATATGTAAAATCTCTTACCACTGCACCTAAATTAGTATTTCCTGAATAACTGGGGGAAAGTGTGTGTGGGGGTGGGGAGGAGGAGCTGAGAACTTTGGGAACCGTCTTAGAATTCTGCCTACCACACCATCTAATCTTCAAAATCTAGCTCAAGGATTTCTGCCTTCCTCAATGCCTCCAGGAAGAGTTAGATCCACCTCCAACACCCACCCCCCACCCCCCAGCATCCAACGCACTCTTTTAACATTTGCCCACTGTTTTTTCCTCTCTGTTGCCTCCCCTCTGGGCTGTGAGCTCCTTGAGGGGAAGAACTAAGATCTGGTCATGTTTGAACCCCCAGCATCTACAGCAGTTTCCAGTTCAATACTTCACTTGCTGCCTGAGAGTGAGCCACGACGTGCCCAAGCCAGCTCTACAGATAGGAAGAGCACGTAAACTAGAGTTGCCTACATTGCCGGGAACGCGCTGTTGATGCAGGCCTGACAGCGCTCCCGGGGAAGTCCCAGGAACATCAGTGGTACCCGGTGCTCCCAAGGCTTTTAGCGACCAGCGGGCAAGAGCCGCCTCCGAAGCCCCAGGGAGCACCAGCCCCGCTGTGTTGGTGAGGCGCAGGTGCCACTAGGTGTCACTCCCGATTCAGTAAAAAGAGCCCTGGGTCTCAGAAAGCAGTTCAGGCTTTTCTATGAAGGGAGCCGGGTAGACGGCTCTCACCCATTATTTCCCCTGGTTCATACTCCAAAGCACCCCATCTTCCTCAACTCCCTCCACTGACACAGTCTGAGTCTAAAAAAGGACCACAGGATCAGGGGCTCGGCAGGTTAGGGTCACCTGTCCATCTAATTCAAGTCTCCAGATTTTGCATTTGAGCGACCTGAGTGGGAGGCTGGGAGCAGAGCAGGCTTCAGCGGCCATGTGGGTCGGAGCGCCCCTCCCTCGCTTTGGGTAGCTGCCAGGAGGGCACAGGTGGGTCCAGGTTCCTGGCCTAAAGGGTGTCTCCTGGCTGGTTCCGGGGCCTCCACCGCGGGGTGCCCCCAGGTCCAGTTCCAAGCTTAGGCAGCTCTTGGGCTCTTTTCCTACACCTGCGCTCCAGAACCCAGAAAAGGAAAGATGATGTGGTCACAATAGGGTCCTGTGGGTCATATAAAACCTGCCATTTCTGGTCATCTCAAGCAATCTCTTTGTTCTTTGGACTTAAAAGATGAGGAGTGGGGAGACACGGAGCACTCCGGTTTCCCAGGATCTGAGCCATCAGAAGGTGCAATTAAACACAGTCATTCCCCCTTGAGTCGGAAAAAGTTCAGGGCTCTAAGGGTGGGGATTGGGAAATGCTTGTGAAGAGCGCTTCCTGGGTGACAGTTTGAGTTGTTTTTTCTTCCCCTCTACTATTGCCGGTGTAAGAAGTTAGTATTTACTCCCGAGGTTCGGGAGCGACGAGAGACGAGCGTGCGGACGCATTTTCCTTCACCACCGGCAGAGGGCGCCCTCCCCTCGCGCCGGCTCCCCGCCGGGCAAACACTCCCGCCCGCCCGCCCCATGCCCTGCTTGGTCTAGGTTTAGATCGCCAACCCCAGGTGCCTGCAGCCCTGTTTTGAGGAAAACTGCAAAGTCACTTCTGTCAGACCTTGGACATACCTTTGAATATCTTGTTCCCTTTGCTCCAGCAGACCCACTGTTCATTTTTCTTGTGAACATTAAGTGAATATTAAAATTCATTTGTGCTTCCTCAAGCACTGGGTAATAGAGAGAGCTTACCTGGCTGGATGAAAGTGGAGCTAAGGAAGCTGGCTTAAGATCCAGACTCCTGCAGAGGTCTCATTGTTCATCCACACAGTGAACAGTCTTATCCATACAATACTTTCCTTTGAAACTTGCAAAGGGGTTTTCCCACATAGAGCTGGATAGATTCTATTTGTTAAGCTCTTTCCTCTTTGAATGAAAAGGTGGACTGATTCATTTATTTTTCAAGCAGTATTTTACTGAATGCCTTCTGTGCTCCGGGTACTGAGGCGAAGAAAGCAGGCTTGGTTCCTGATTTTGGTGGACCCATGCTCTAGCTGGGGAGACATACTGAACAAATAATTGCAGGAGACATTATTTTGCTATAGATGAGATATGTGCTGCCAAGGAGAAGCAGAGGCTGCTGGGAGAGCGTGCCAGCTGAAGTCTTCACCTGAATCTGAGGCACAGCTTTCCTCTTTATTCACCCTAATGCTGTCTTCCCTGCTCATAGTGCTGCCAATTGACAGAAATTCTGTCCCCACCCCTCAAACAGATGAGTCAGTGCCTTCAAGGCTGCACGTCCGCAGGTGAAGTAATAGAGTCATTCTTGCTGGACTCTCCTCTTTACTCCTTCACACTCCTGGGCTCAGTGCCACGAGGCAAGGCATCAGATATTTTGCATGATGAAATTTACATTACAGTTTTCTCCTGAGGCCTGATGACTAACAAGGTCTGAAAACAACAATTCTAGGTACTACCTCCTCCTCCTTCTCCTCAGTGTTTATTAAGCACTTCCTAGGAATAGGGCTGGATGTTCAGCCAAGGATGCAAAAAAGCACTGGAGACAAAAGGAATATGCTAATAAAGGCTGAGTAGTGGTACAGGCTAATGACTCCCAGGATTTGCGATTTTATTAACAGCTAAAAATGAGAGCTTTATTAGTTAGGATCAGGTCCAGTTAATTAGGTAAGAGGATAAAAGAAGTTTCATACAACAGTGGCTTAAACAAGAGATAAAAAGGTTTGTCTCTACTGTGAAAGTCTGGAGGTAGGTACTCCTGGGCTGATAGGGAAACTCGGCTCCAAGAAGCCTTCAAGGACCAGGGGATTCCTTCTGCCTAATTTCTCTGCTTAACCTCCATTCCTAAGTTCATGGTCATCTCAAGGTCCAAGATGGTTGCTCCAGTTCCAGCCATCACATCCAGCAGGAGGGAGAAAAGGATAAAGGGGCAAAGGGTGGGTGATAGATAAATTATAAAGAGGGTTCCCATAATAAGACTCATCCACTTACAAGTTATCAGACAGATCTTAGATACATGGCCCTTATAACTGCAAGGAAAATGGGATATACAGGTTTTATTTGGGGGAGCCAAACCCAGAGATTCTGTTACTAGCAGTCTTTGCCACTGAGCCTGACTTAGGGTGTTGAATTTTAACTTTACCACTAAGAATTATATAAAATTGAAAGTCGCTCAGTTGTGTCTGACTCTTTGTGAGCCCATGGATTGTAGCCCACCAGGCTCCTCTGTCCATGGGATTCTCCAGGCAAGAGTAGTAGAGTGGGTTGCCATTTGAAAATGCCCTGCTGATTCTTCTTCCTTAATATATCACAGATCCATCCTCACTGCCACAGCCCTTCTCACCTTGCCTTAAAGTAATATCTTCTCTCCGTTGCCAGGGTGATCAGTCCAAGATGCAAATGTGCTCATATTAGCTTTATGCTTAAAATACCTTGGGGGCTCCCTGTTGCCTTGAAAGAAAATGCAAGCTTCTTAAAAAGACCAAAAGCCCTGTTGTCATTTCGCCCTGGTGTTTTCCCTAGCCTCTCTCTCATGACTGTACCGTGTACACCCAACCATCCAGGCCTGTTAGACTACCGGCAGGTCCCGGGGTGTTCCCTTAGCACCCTTTCAGTCTGGAATAGTTTCCCCTCCATTCTTGGCAGCTGGCTAATTCCTACCATCCTTTACAAACCTTGCTGAGGTTAACCTTCCTCAGAATCTTCGCCAGTTCTGTGTCCTACACCTCTGGCATCTTTTCGCTCTCCCTGCTACCTCCATACACAGAGCCAGACCTATTCAAAGGACAGGATGCTGTTGCCTGGGCAACAGTGAATACCAGCCAACAGTTGGATTACCAGCTGCATCCTCAGTGCAGCTCCTCTTGGTAGATTTCTGGTTGGCACTGCTGGCCATTCCCTTTTTCCTGAAAGACTCTCTCCCTCCTTGGTCATGCCTTTCCCCTGGCCCTCTTACCCTTTCCCCTGTTTCTTCTTATCCCGCTCACCCTGCAATGTTGATGTTTTCTAGAGATCAGTTAGTCTTCTCTTGTTAGTTCACATATGTTCCCCAAGATTTCTGATTCCCTTTCAAGACTTCAGGTGCCACTTACACCTGTTTCTAAACCTGTATTTCCAGATCATTTTTTCTCTTCAGAGCTTTGGATGTGACTGTCCAACTACATGCTGAACTCATGGAACAGGGAGGAGCGATTCCCTAAAAGGAGGTGATGCAGCTTCATCCTCCCACCCCGACTCCTGCCCGCTCCAGAGAACTGCCCACTGCAGGGCAGGAATCTGCATGACGACCTTCTGCTCTGCTTGCTCCTTGATGCAGAGGGCACCCCTCACCTAGAGAGCCCCTGGCAAAGGTTTGCCCTTCAGTGGAGGGGCCCCATGTGGTTCTCCTCCAGAGCTTTCATGGAGACAAAAACCTTCCTCCCCATTTTGACCCAAGGAGAGTGTGAAGCAGTGGACTGCTCAAGACCGGAAGTGAGTCAGGGCAGCGCCTGACAAAGGTGCCCAGGTGCCCGCGGGGTTGTTGCCTCCACCCAGGTTCACACGCAGCCCAGGGCTGGTCTTTGGCTTTGACAGAAGCCTGCCAAGTGAGGGAGAGCTGAGGCTGGGTTCTCTGTGGCCCCTTCCTGCGATGCTCCCAAAAGGGAGAAGGGAGGATGAGGAGGTGCAGCTAGGCCACGCAGCTGCAACCAGAGCCCGCCCTCGCACATGTCCTTTGGATCATTTTTCTGCTTATCATCAACCTCTGGCTTCTTGTAATTGGTCCAAATCCTTACCCAGCTGCAAGGACCGCCTGCCTCTACCACCTGCTCCTCGCTCAGCTCACTCTACCGGAGCCCTCCGCCTGCCTTCTGCTCCTGGAACGTACCTGGCTCTTCCGAGACTTCTCCATCCTGCAGTCCCCTCTGCCTGAAGAGCCCTCAGTAGGGGAAAAGAAGAACTATCAGCCAGCTCCGTCAAAGACACTATCGAACAGTCGGATGGCTCTTCAGGCTGTTGAGGCCTCTTTCTGGCTTGGGTGTGGCCACAGGCCAGCATCATCCAGAATAGAGAAGCCATCGACGCGGATATTTACATCAACTCTTGCCCCCTTCTCCGCAGCCCATGCACCTCAAACTCCAGGTGTGAGGAACTACTCTCCTCGCCGAGGGACGGGGTCCATAGCGCACCTGCCCAACTCAGCTTCACTGCAAACCAGATGCCATGATTTGGAGTCCATTTAGGTTGTGTGGAAAGGATCTCTAGGGGTGTAAGGCTGTTGATGAAAGCACCTGGGTCTATGTATGAGACTTACGTTCTTGCTGGGTATGGGTTCAATGGACATTTTTTTAAATTGAAATATAGTTGATTTACAATGTTGTGTTAGTTTTTGGTATATAACAAAATGATTCAGTTCTATATATATGTGCCTGTATATATATATACACACACACATACACACACATACACATTGTTGTTGTTTAGTGACTGAGTCGTGTCCAACTCTTTGTGACCCCAGGGACTGCAGCATGCCAGGCTTTCCTGTCCTTCATCTCCTGGAGTTTACTCAAACTCATGTTCATTGAGTCAGTGATGCCATCCAACCATCTCATCCTCTGCCGCCCCCTTTCTCCTTTTGCCTTCAATCTTTCCCAGCATCAGGGTCTTTTCCAGTGAGTCAGGCCTTTGCATCAGGTGGCCAAAGTATTGGAGCTTTAGCATCAGGCCTTCCAATGAGTATTCAGGGTGAGCATATATCAGTTCAGTTCAGTTCAGTTGCTCAGTCGTGTCTGACTCTTTGTGACCCCATGGAATGCAGAAAACAAGGTTTCCCTGTCCATCACCAACTCCTGGAGCTTGCTTAGACTCATGTCCATCGAGTCGGTGATGCCATCCACCATCTCATCCTCTGTTGTTCCCTTCTCTTCCTGCCTTCAATCTTTCCCAGCATCAGAGTCTTTTTCTAGTGAGTCAGTTCTTCTCATCAGGTGGCCAAAGTATTGGAGTTTCAGCTTCAGCATTGGTCCTTTCAATGAATATTCAGGACTGATCTCCTTTAGAATGGACTGGTTGGATCTCCTTGCAGTCCAAGGGACTCTCGAGAATCTCCTCCATCACCACAGTTCAAAAGCATCAATTCTTCGGCGCTCAGCTTCCTTCACAGTCCAACTCTTACATCCATACATGACCACTGGAAAAACCATAGCCTTGACTAAACGGACCTTTGTTGGCAAAGTAATGTCTCTGCTTTTTAATATGCTGTCTAGGTTGGTCATAGCTTTTCTTCCAAGGAGCAAGCGTCTTTTAATTTCATGGCTGAAGTCACCATCTGCAGTGATTTTGGAGCCCCCAAAACTAAAGTCTGTCACTGTTTCCACTGTTTCCCCATGTATTTGCCATGAAGTGATGGGACTGGATGCCATGATCTTAGTTTCCTGAATGTTGAGTTTTAAGCCAGAGTTTTCACTCTCCTCTTCCACTTTCATCAAGAGGATCTTTAGTTCTTCACTTTCTGCCATAAAGGTGGTGTCATCTGCATTCCTGAGGTTATTGATATTTCTCCTGGGAATCTTGATTCCAGCTTGTGCTTCATCCAGCCTGGCATTTTGCATGATGTACTCTGCATATAAGTTAAATAAGCAGGGTGAGAGAATGCAGCCTTAATGTACTCCTTTCTCGATTTGGAACCAGTCTGTTGTTCCATGCCCACTTTTTTTTTTTTAATATATATTTATTTATTTAGCTGTGCTGGGTCTTAGTTGCAGCATGTGGAATCTAGTTCCCTGACCAGGGATCAAACCCCAGCCCCCTGCATTGGGGGCACAGAGTCTTTGCCACTGGACTACCAGGAAAGCCCCTCCATGTCCACTTTTAACTGTTGCTTCCTGACCTGCATACAGATATCTCAGGAGGCAGGTCAGGTGGTCTGGTATTCCCATCTCTTTCAGAATTTTCCACAGTTTGTTGTGATCCACACAGTCAAAGGCTTTGGCAGAGTCAATAAAGCAGAAATAGATGTTTTTCTGGAACTACCTCGCTTTTTCAATGATCCAGCGGGTGTTGGCAATTTGATCTCTGGTTCCTCTGCCTTTTCTAAATCCAGCTTGAACATCTGAAAGTTCACGGTTCACGTACTGTTGAAGCCTCACTTGGAGAATTTTGAGCATTACTTTGCTAACGTGTGAGATGAGTGCAATTGTGCGGTAGTTTGAGCATTTTTGACATTGCCTTTCTTTGGGGTTGGAATGAAAAATGACCTTTTCCAGTCCTGTGGCCACTGGTGAGTTTTCCAATTTTGCTGGCATATTGAGTGCAGTACTTTCACAGCTCATCTTTGAAATAGCTCAACTGGAATTCTATCACCTGGATTTGAAATAGCTCAACTGGAATTCTATCACCTCCACTAGTTTTGTTCGTAGTGATGTTTCCTAAGGCCCACTTAACTTTGCATTCCAGGATGTCTGGCTCCAGGTGAGTGATCACACCATCGTGATTATCTGGGTCATGAAGATCATTTTTGTAGAGTTCTCCTATGTATTCTTTCCACCTCTTCTTAATATCTTCTGCTTCTGTAAGGTCCATACCATTTCTGTCCTTTATTGTGCCCATTTTTGCATGAAATATTCCCTTGATATCTCTAATTTTCTTGAAGAGATCTCTAGTCTTTCCCATTCTATTGTTTTCTTCTATTTCTTTGCACTGATCACTGAGAAAGACTTTCTTATCTCTCCTTGCTATTCTTTGGAACTCAGCATTCAAATGGGTATATGTTTCCTTTTCTCCTTTGCCTTTAGCTTCTCTTTTTTCCACAGCTATTTGTAAGGGCTCCTCAGACAATCATTCTGCCTTTTTGCATTTCTTTTTCTTGAGGATGGTCTTGATCACTGCTTCCTGTACAATGTCACGAACCTCTGTCCATAGTTCTTCAGGCACTCTCTCTCAGATCTAATCCCTTGAATCTTTTTGTCACGTCCACTGTATTATCATAAGGGATTTGATTTAGGTCATACCTGAATGGTCTAGTGGTTTTCCCCACTTTCTTCACTTTAAGTCTGAATTTGGCAATAAGAAATTCATGATCTGAGCCACAGTCAGCTCCAGGTCTTGTTTTTGCTGACTGTGTAGAGCTTCTCCATCTTTGGCTGCAAAGAATATAATCCATGTGATTTTGGTGTTGATCATCTGGTGATGTCCATGTGTAGAGTCTTCTCTTGTGTTGTTGGAAGAGGGTGTTTGCTATGACCAGTGCATTTTCTTGGCAAAACTCTGTTAGCATCTGCATATATATACTTTAGCATATTCTTTTTCAGTATAGATTATTATAAGATGTTGAATATAGTTCCCTATAAATGGACATTTCTGAGACACTGTTTATAAGCTCAGGCTTGGCCAAAGATCACACTCTGGAGAGGCGTCTTTTTCCTCCTCTCCTCTGGGCAGGATTCTCTTCATGATCACAGAAGATCTCTGAGACTGTGTAGCAAAGAAGGACTGGCTAGCTCACTGGCTCTGGATACCCATTATCAAAAAGATTTTCACATTGTAATATTTAAAAGCTCTCAGGAAATATTATGGCTAATATATATTTCACACACATATATATGTAACAACCTAAATTTCCATTGACAGGTGAACAAAATATGATATATATGTTCAGTAGCATATTATTCAGCCTTAAAAAGAATGAAATTCTGCCACAAGCTCCAACATGGGTATACACTTTGAAGACCTTGAACGTGTTAGTCGCTCAGTAGTGTCTGACTCTTTGCAACCCCATGGTTGCAGGCTCCTCTGTCCATGGAATTCTCCAGGTAAGAATTCTGGAGTGGGTGGCCATTCCCTTCTCCAGGGGATCTTCCTGACCCAGGGATCAAACTCCAGTCTCCTACACTGCAGGCAGAGTTTTTACCATCTGAGCTACCAGGGAAGCCCCTTGAAGACATTATGCTAAGTAAAACAAGACAGGCCCCAAAGGAGAAATAATGTACAATTTCACTTATGTGAGATATGCAGAATAGTCAAATTCATAGAGACAGCAAGTAGAACAGTGGTCACCAGGGGCTGGAGGGAGAGTGGAATGGGGGATTATTGTACAAGGTGTCAGCTGGGGATGATGGAAGAGTTCTGGAAATGGATGGACAGCAGTGCTGACTGCATAACAATGTAAATGTATCAACACTCAGTGCTACTGAGTTGTATGCTTTAAAATGGTTAAAGTGGTAAATTTCATGTCATGTATATTTTTACGACAAATGCATATATCCACACATGTAAAAAATGTATATATAAATCACTTTTCAAATGTATTTTCTATTGTTACTCTAGAAGATGTCAGAAACTGTACTTGAATTGCTTTTTTAAATGTCTGCAATAAATTTATTTACATTAGAGTGCCAGTTGGTTCCAAAACAGTTTCAGGGAAAGGTGAGTGTGAGTGTATGAGTGAGTGGGAGAGAGTGTGAGGACCTAGGTTATAATTGAGTGAATAAAAAAGAACAGGTTAAACTGAGATGTTTAAAACATATGGAAAAGTCCCCCAGGTTCTGTTAATAGCTGCTCTTTGTCTACATGGATACTATGTAGAAAACTGCAAATATCCTATTTCACAAAATTCAAAGTCTGAGGCACAAACATACCTAACTTTGTAAGTTTTAAGTGTAAAACTTCAGGTAAAAGCAGATATATGAGCAGTTGTCACCCAGATGATCGTAGAAGTAAAATTCATTAATTCCAGAAATATTTATGAGCACATCATGTGTCAGACAGTGGGGGCAGAAAATGAATTAAGCATGTTGCTACTGCTGCTAAGTCGCTTCAGTCATGTCCCTCAAATTCTTTTAAGCAGGACTGGCTACAGAATTTGTGGGGCCTGGTACAAAATGCAAATACAGAGCCTGTTAGGAAATTAGGGAGAATTTCAAGTTGATGACAGCAGAGCATTACTAAGCCAAGCCCAGGGTTCTTCTAGGGCTTCCCAGATGGCGTGAGTGGTAAAGAAGCTCCCTGCTAATGCAGGAAATGCAAGAGACACGAGTTCCATCCTCGGGTGGAGAAGATCCTCTGGAGGAGGGCATGGCAACCCACTCCAGTATTCTGGCCTGGAGAATCCCACAGACAGAGGAACCTGGCAAGCTACAGTCCATAGGGTTGCAAGGAATCGGGCATGACTGAAGTGACGTAGCGCGCACACTCACACACAGGGCCCTTCTAAGTGTAGGAGTGGAGGGTGAAGAGGCTAGGGCAACTGCAGGGCTTGATCTGTGAAGTGAGGTGCCTCCAGAGTCACTCACTTACACACGGCTGCAGTTCGTGTGCACAGCCAGAGGAGCAGGGCCCCAGCAACTGGGCGTCTCAATGCCACGATTATACTGCATCTCACTTTGCCTTCAGCAAATCTCTTTACCTTTGAACATACACTTGAACACTGGTCTATGCACAGACCAATAAATGTTCTTGTGCTAGTATCTTCCAATCAGGTTATAATCTTGTCATAGTCCCCTTTTGCACCCCGCCCCGTTCAACAGTCAGTAGCAGGACAGGTGACTAGTGGAAACACAATATACTCCTTAAAAGGCTCAACAACTGACTCTGGAATACAATCTGGAAAACTAATTTGCTACTAGGGTTGGGATGATGACAGGAACAACGATTTATAGCCACTATATAAGGCATTGAATTAGTGCTTAATGGAAATATTCCTTTTTAAGTTTCATAAATAAACTAACAAGATAAGTACTTTGGTCTCCATTTCAGAGAAGGGAAACTGAGGTTCAGAGAGACTTAGGAACTTGCTTAAGGTCACACATGTGGTCAGAGATGAGACAGGGATTCAAACCTAACTTCAAAGGTCTTGAAATTCTCACGAAATTCTCACGAAATTCTCCCCATCACCCCCACCACCAATGCCTCTCTAGTTCCTCAAATCTGATGAAAAGAACAGAAGTTGTCCTCCAAATTAAAAAGCACAAGTGTTCTATCTTGATGGATATGGGTCTTACAATTTCTGAACCTAGGACAGAAAATGCTCAGGAAGATAGTATGTCAGCACACATGATAAGCAAGGTATCAACGCTAAGTCCAAATCAATTCAGTTGCTGCTTATCGAGCAACTGTTAAGTTTAAGAAGCTGTGTTGGATGCCACGGAGGATGCGATGAACAGATGGAGAAAGTGCCCTCAAAAAGAAGGTTATGACCAGCACAGAGATGGACAGAGAACAGTATGTCCACAGTAACGCAGACACTTTCTGCCTAGAAGGACAGGCTGGACTTTCGGAAGAAGGTGGCGCTTCTGTCCTGGAACAGTGGGCAGGATTCTGGGAGAAGGAGGGGTCAGAGGCTCTCCAGGCAGGATGGTGGGGCTGCAGCGGTGGTGGGCACATGGTGCGTGTCTGGAGGACAGGTGGGAGTCTTACCCCTGAGCAGAGTGGGCGTAGCAGAGGACGCCATCAGGATGACTTTGTGGCGAGCCTTGGACCTCCCTTCAGTAAGGTGAGCCTCCGACAAGTGTTAACCAGGAGACAGACATGATTAACACTGGGCACTAGATGGCTGAAACTGGCAGCCACGAGAGGGAGGGGCAAAGGGCAGGGGGGTGGGTGGCAGAGCTGAGGGGGGACCCTGAGGCTAATCCAGGTGAGAAACAGCCAAGGCCTGAACTTGGGTGGGCTGAGGGGCTATTTCAAAGACTCTAAAACATATTTTCTCATTAAATTAAAAAAAAAAATCAGTGAAGGGGAGATCACATCTAGATAAAATACCCCTTTGTTCTATGAAGTTTCTGGAAGCCAGACCAATTCAAGATACTATCACTATTATTCAGCCTAAGGATATTTGCCTACAAGTCTTGGCTTCTCAGCCTCCCTGGCAGCACCCTGGCCTCTCAGGAAAATAGCTATCCCCCAAGGCAGAACCCACCACCTTAAACCTCTGCCCTTAGGTGGCTTCTTCTGGAACATTCCACCCTGCTTGGGCCACCGGACTGTTTCAAATGCACAAGTATTTTAAGAGATCATTTATGGTAGGCAGAAGATCAGATCAACCAAACCTGCAAGTCAAACCTGCTTTGGAAATTCTTTCACTCTTTGGGCATCAAAACAAGTTCAACTAGGGCAACACTTGGCCAGGAGCCAGGGCCAGTTTCTTAAGATCCCAAGGTCCTGGGAGGAGGCATGGGAAGGGCCCAGGGCCTCTGGTGGCATTCCTTATAACTAGAGGTGTGTCGTTACAGGAGAGCGCAGGGATGCTGCATGGAGGTCTGGGGACAAGGAGGAGAAAAAGCAGAGAAAAAATCTAGCCCATCAGTATCACTCAAAGGTAATTAAAATAATGTTTTGCTTGTCAAACGCTAACAGACTGGAAAACACCACGCCAATCAGGAAAGCATGTGGAGCCCAGGACTATAACTCTCACCCTGCCGAATCCGCTCACACATGCTGGAGCTGTGGCAACCGCAGAGCTGAGGCTGCAGGGAAGGGAAGCCGAGCAGCCCATCAGTTACACCCAAGAAGGGAAAATGCAGTGGATTCAGGAAAAGCAATCCTTCAAAATGTCAGTGCTGCACAGGGCTTCCAGGAGAGGGGACGCGGAAACGCAGCCAATGGGCGCTGGCTGGAGGAGACTGGCAGAGCTGATTTGGATCAGTGGATGCTGATGCGTCCCAGCTAGTTAGCCAAGAGTTGCAAAGCTGGTCAGCCTCTTGGTGCAGAAAAGGAGACCTGGGGTGGCTGACAGATGGAGACGGTGTGGCTGACGCGGAGGTCCAGATGGGCTCCCTTTCTTTGGGCACCCCTATGGCTTCTAAACTGCCTCCGGAATTAGGGGATCTTTTCTTGTCTTCAGCAGCTTGTTGGGAGGAAAGCTTATTTGCCTTACTCCTCATGATCCCTATAGAACACAGAATCCATGCCCCTTATCTGGGCTTCCCTGGTAGCTCAGCTGGTAAAGAATCTGCCTTGAATGCAGGAGACCCGAGTTCAATTCCTGGGTCAGGTGGTTACCCTGGAGAAGGGACATGTTACCCACTCCAGTATTCTTGGCCTTCCCTGGTGGCTCAGATGGTAAAGAATCTGCCCGCTATGCGGGAGACCTGGGTTCAATTCCTGGGTTGGGAAGATCCCCTGGAAGAGGGCATGGCAATCCACAAGTATTCCTGCCTGAAGAATCCCCATGGACAGAGGAGCCTGGTGGGCTACAGTCCACGGGGTTGCAAAGAGTCATACACGACTGAGCAACTAAGCACAGCACAGCCCCCTTACCTCCCTGGGGAATGTAACAGGAGGGACCATTCCAGCACTTCTCTCTAGCCTTCCTAGGGAAAATGGGGAGTGGGCCTGGTGCCTACCCGCTATGCTCAGCCCTTCAGCCTCCTCACGGGTTCCCACTCTCCTCCACTCTGTCACAAGCCCTGCGACGCCCCACAGCCGCTCATCCTGGGACCAGTGTGTGCTTTCATCTCGGTGGGAAGAGAATTGCTTCTCTGGGACTCACATCTCAACCAGGTCTTCAAACCAGTCTCCTTGGCAAGAATGCCATCTGTGTGATCTTTGATTCTCGTGTATTATTTCTGCATTGGTTCAGAGTCCAGAAGGAAGAAGAAATCGGATTCATGAACACCCTCAAATAACCAATGCTGTCAAGAAACTCAGGAAATGAAATGCCAAGTGTAAGTGTCAATAATACTTCCCTTGTTTCCCTTGCCTTGAGAACAAAATCAGAACTGAGCACTGAGAGCGCTACTATTTTTGACACACGCAATGTCTTGAAGGCTTAAAGGTATGAACAATGGGAATAGGAATACCCTGGACTAAAGGCAAGTCCAATCTGCTCAGGAGAGAACACTGCCACTTGTGTGTTTCTTTTAAAACAATTTTTTTAAGTTAATTAATTTGACTGTGTGGGGTCTTGGTTGCAGAATGTGGGATATTCATTGCATCATTTGGGATCTTTCACTTCGGTGCACGGGCCCCAGGGTACACGGGCTCAGCAGTTGCTGTGCAAAGGCTCAGTTGTTCTGTAGCATGTGGGATCTTAGTTCCCCAACCAAGGATCGAACCTGCATGCCCTGCATTGCAAGGTGGATTTTTAAACACTGGATCATTAAGGAAGCCCCCCCGACCCATGTTCTTTAGGGAGGAGATAGCACTTTGGCCCCCTGAGCCCTTCACACGTGCTGTTAAGCAGTAAGTAGTCCAAGCCCATCTTCTCTTGTCTGTCACAAAGGGCCACCCGTGATAGATACACTCCTGGTCTGAGGAGGCCTTTACTTTTCCCGGTGTGACACAGAGCATCTGTGCCTTCTGTTCTCCTCTGATGTCCTGAGCTGGCCTTTTCTAGATCACTCTCCTGTGCAGAGACATCTGGCAGGGTCCACACCCTTGGCCCTCAGCTGTAATGCAAAAAATCACACATGCCAAGAGCTCTCATGGGAACGCAGGGGGGACTTCCGAGGACAGCGTCTTTAATCTGGGAGGTAAAAATCACTAACACCTCCAGGCTTTCTCCTTGTAAGTTTTCTGATCCATTCCTTCCATGATGTGCCAATTTATAGGGGGTTGAGTAGTGATTAAAATTAAGAGAAGATTAAAAAATATTATAGTGAGGTAACCTATGTAAATCATGGCTTAAAAAATACTTTTCTTTTGGGATTGGCAATTGACTTTAACAGGCTTTAAAAAAAAAAAACTACCAAGAAACAGGGATCTGGTTATGGCATTGTGGTGATTAAATTATTATTTCATAGAACATTACTATAACCAACCATAATAATGATAAATGGCTTTACCATCTCAAAAGATTTCCCCCTCTTTATGTCATTTAGCCATCATAACTCTGTAGAAGGAAGTTTTATTCTTTTAACAAGAAGACTTGAGTAAATAGAGGTTAAGTGAGTTGCTTAAGTTCATAGAGCTAAAGGCATAACTAGTGTAACAAAGCCCAGAAAGAAGGGATCTGACTTTCAGGCCTGGGCTCATTTTATGACCTTCATCCCTTTCCTGATCTATGCCCTTCCCAAATGGATCATGTTATGCTGCTGTATCAGTGAGGACCAGGCTTCCATGGTGGCTCACTGGTAAAGAATCTGCCTGTAATACAGGAGACACAGGAGTTGCAGGTTTGATCCCTGAGTCAGGAAGATCCCCTGGAGGAGGGCATGGTAACCCACTGTAGTATTCTTGCCTGGAGAATCCCATGCACAGAGGAGCCTGGCGGGCTACAGTCCACAGGGACCCAAAGAGTCAGACATGGCTGAAGTGATTGAGTACACACACGCACAGCACAAGACAGCCCTAAGAATAAAGACCCCCAGGCTTCCTTCTTTCATGAGGAAGAAGTCTGGAAGGGGAGCAGCCTGGGACTGTAGATAGCTTCCCAAAGTCATCAGAGACTTGGAATCCTTTGACTTTCTGGCCTACCATTTGTGCACTTGAGGGTCCTTGGACCCTCATTTTCTTGGCCAAAGACAAGAAAATGATGGTTGGGGTTGCTGGAACCCCAGCCATCATAGGTGAGTTCCCGGCAGTAAGGTGGAGGAAGGGAGGAAGAGAGGCTTGCTTGTTCCCTTTAAGGAGACTTCTGGGAAGTCTCACACGGCACTTCAGTTCAAGTCTCATTCTCCAGACACACAATCACACCTAGAGGGGAATGAAGCTGAAACTCCAGAGTTGTTCATTGCCAGCGTACCTTTCAAATGTTTACACCTAATTTTGTATTATTTTCAGTCATCTTCAGGAACAAGTCATTGAGCCATCACTGTGCAATTCACTCTCCTGGGCATAGAAACAAGACCAAGGCAGGAGTGGGATGTAGGTCAGAATCACTAGAGGCTGTTGGCACAGTCTGAGGTTCTGATGAGCTCCTGTAGGTGGGTTGTCACGTTTCAGCGTCCCTCCATGCAGATCGATGGGGGCGGTGATGAGGTGGTATTGTCAGGAGGTTGCTGGGTGTGTGTATGTGTGTAGAGGCCAAAAGAAAGGTCAAGGATCACTGCTCTAGGAGGGCGCTTTATCTGTAGTTGGCATATTTCAGGAAACCTGCAGAGATGCAGAGTCTGTTTGTTTAGTTATGCCCCCACTTACTTCTGAAAAGGAAAAAAGAGTATGTTCTTTACCACGATTAAAACGAGGGTAAAGATGGTAAATGGAAGATCAGAGGGAGAGGCGAGCTTGGAGCTTCTTGGCTGTCTTGGTTAAAACAGAAATTTGCAAGAATTCATTACTATGGTTATCAGAAAGAGCGGCAGGCCATTCAGTGGGAGACAGAGTGCTTTCCTTAGCACTGAACTCTATGAGATTTATTGTGACAGATTTGTTTTCCAGGCATTAAATATAAATTATACAATGCGTAAGAATTATTTTGCAGAAAGTGCGGAGGTAGTCTTCAAGTAATTTCTTATGTCAAGCCTGGGAAAGTCTGGAGTTAAATTTTTAAATACCATGCATGTTTTGTTGGATCTAAGATGCCACTGATAATAGATATACTACTATTTTGTGTATCACTAAGAAAGGGAAAACACTACAAATAAATTATGACTCCTCAGACGCAGTAAGGTACATTCTAATTTAGCAGCTGTTAAAATGCGAAATAGCTCACCTTATGATTGGCGGTATGTGGTACTCATTTAATGAATACATGTCTGCAGGGAGAGACAGTAGCACAATACTGACTTTGCCAAAAAGTTCGTTTGAGGTTTTCTATAAGATGTGATTATGCTGCTGTTGCTACTGCTGCTAAGTTGAGTCATTCGTGTCTGACTCTGTTCGACCCCATAGACAGAAGCCCACCAGGCTCCTCTGTCCCTGGGATTCTCCAGGCAAGAACACTGGAGTGGGTTGCCATTTCCTTCTCCAATGCATGAAAGTGAAAAGTGAAAGTGAAGTCGCTCAGTCGTGTCCGACTCTTAGCAACCTCATGGACTGCAGCCTACGACGCTCCTCTGTCCACGGAATTTCCCAGGCAAGAGTACTGGGGTGCCATTGTCTTCTCCTAAGATGTGATTATGGAAAAGCCCAAATGAACTTTTTGGCCAAACCAATGTCAATAAAATGTAAGCTTTCTTATGACATGAGTTAACACAGAAGTAGATGATGGAGAATAGTCTCTTGAGATGTTCAGCTGGGAACATCTGGACTGGGGAGAGATGTTGACCACCACGGAAGAAAAAAAAAAAACCCTACGAATCCCATACCCAGTTCTGCGACTAAATGTCTGAAGCAGCCTTCTGGAGGTCTGAGTTGCTGTGACTTCACCAGCTATGATTCCCGAGTCCAGAGCACTACAGGGAAGGCAGAGATTAGACACGGATTGGCCACAGGACTAGGTGTGGGGCTCTAAAGCACCGTCCTGGGGAGTGTAGACTTTTGCCCCTAATTTGTATGAGACCTTGGCTTGCTTAACTTATGTCTCTGAAACATTGCCTACTGTATCTTACAGGGTACTGAGATCATTAAATAAATTAGTCATCAAAAAAAAAAAAAAAAAACTTGCCAGAGGAGGAAGTAGAAGGGAAAATCAAACTGCTTATATAAAAATAATATTTATTACAATATTCATCATCAATGCACGCTTTCTATGCACCATGCCTGCCTTAAAGGGGACGGGGGGGACTCTTGGTGGTCAACAAACAGTTGCCTTCTTCTTCCTGTGGGCAGAGCCCACTTCCTGAAGAAAGTGGCTGAACTTCTCAGATATTTGTTTTCCTTGTTTTCCTTTCTGCAGGGTCCGGGTTCTCCAAGTGTGAAAATACTTGGGGGTCCATAAGACCCTTTCTGAAATTGTAACATCAAAACTATTTTCAAAATTATATATGCCAATGAGGTGGATGAACCTAGACCCTATTATACAGAGTGAAGTAAGTCAGAAAGAGAAAAACAAAATACCGTATATTAACACATATATACGGAATCTAGAAAGATGGTACTGATAAACCTACTTGCCGGGCATCAGTGGAGACGTGGCCATGGAGAACAGACTTATGGACAAGGGTGGGGGAGGAGGAAGGAGAGGGTGAGGCGAATGGAGAGTGGCACAGCAGCGTATCACTACCATATGTGAAACAGAGAGCCAATGGGGATTTGCTGTGTGACTCCGGGAAGTCAAGCTGGGGCTCTGTAACAGCCTAGAGGGCTGGGGAAAGGGTGGGAGGTGGCAGGGAGTTTCAAGAGGGAGAGGACGTATATATACCTATGGCTAATTCATGTTGATGTATGGCAGAAATAAAACCAATATTTAAAGCAATTATCCTTCATTAAAAGTAAGTTAAAAAATAAAATTATATATGACATTATATCTTTTATCTCCAATGATAGATGTGTGTCTATACAAGTCCAACAAAATATTATTATGTATTTATTTCAAAATGTTATCTGCCCTTCTCTCCGTGTTGTTTTTTTGCACTCATGTTGCAATCATAATGGTGGGGAAAAATTGCTGGTGGCTTAGCAAGAATCATGGCACCAAAATGTAGTCACTGTATTCTGTACCACCACAGAGTTAAAAAAGAAAAAGGATTTTACTGAAGAATGCCCTTGAAGCGGTCAAAGTTATTAATTTTATTACATCATCTCCTTTGACTTGAGAAGGCCACATGAAGCATTTTTGCTGCTGCTGCTGCTAAGTCGCTTCAGTCGTGTCCGACTCTGTGTGACCCCATAGACGGCAGCCCACCAGGCTCCCCCGTCCCTGGGATTCTCCAGGCAAAAACACAGGAGTGGGTTGCCATTTCCTTCTGCAATGCAGGAAAGTGAAAAGTGAAAGTGAAGTCGCTCAGTCGTGTCCGACTCTTAGCGACCCCATGGACTGCAGTCTACCAGGCTCCTTCCTCTGTCCATCAGACTTTCCAGGCAAGAGTACTGGAGTGGGTTGCTATTGCCTTCTCCGGAAGCATTTCTACTGCAGAGCAAATAATGGTTGTCCTGAGAAATTTGTGTGATTGGGCTGCAAACTGAAATAGCTCTTCACCTGTCTTTCATGGAACACCACTTAAACTAACAACGGATGGACAAACTATGATAATTCAGACTTGGGAGTTTGTTAGAAATATTTTTTTTAAATGTAGTGAGTTAGAAATATCAGGGGAAAAAAACAAATAATATTTGCTGCCAAAGGTAAAATTGAAACTTTCAAAAGAAATTAGAGATTGGTGGTGATATTAATGAATGTGATATTTTTATATTATAAAATGAAATATGTCAACATTTGGAAGATCTGCACAACTCAGTGACTAATATTTTCCAAATGACCAATACACATATTACAAAATTCAAAGTACAGGGTTTTAATGCAATCAAGAATGGAAAATTCCTTAGTATGTTTTCAGATTTCACATTGCAGCTAACCATTCAGAAACTACTACTTGTCAAGCTGTGGTGTAATATCAAGAATATTTACAATTATCTGAAAAAGATGTTAACATACTTCTTTCTTTCTCTGTTTTAATTTCTCATATGATAAATATTGAAAGATATAAAACAAAAGCTCTCTAGGGTCTTTAATAATTTTTAATAGTACAAAGGAGTCCTGAGGCCAAAAACATTTGAAGACCTTGAGCCAGGATGTTGTTAAATGACCCAGTCTTGAGCAATAAGTCCTGAGGAAAGTCTGAATGGGGGTGGGGGTGGGAATGGTCCTCTAAGAAAGGTTTTTCTTCTTCAGAAAAAAATAACCCGTGCATGGAAGTGACTGTACGAAATACGATTCTCATAGCTGAGCCAGCTGTCTTGCAGTCACATGGACAGACGCTGCAGCATTAAAGCCAAAGAGCTGGGAACTCAGTCCCACCTAACACAAAAGCCACTTGACCGCTTCTTCCCACTGTTGCTCACAGTAAGTGGCAGGGAGAGGCGTAAAGAGCCTGAAAGTAACGAGGGCTTGTATATAGAGTCCCACCCCTGCCTGAGAGCAGAGCACTTAGGTGACCTTTTCTAAGGCAAAATGGTGTACAGTATCCTATATTAGTGTCTATTTTGGCTAACTGAAAGAAATCTCAAGAGGATTTTTGCTTTTATGAAAAAGGTCATTATCTGTACTAGTGTAGGTAAAAGTAGGGAATACATGTATTACCTCTTTAAGGCCAGCATGGTGATGGCTTATAGAAATGGCCTACAGAGCACAAAAAGCCTATAGGGCTTCCCAGGTGGTGCTAGTGGTAAAGAACCTGTTTGCCAATGCAGGAGGTGTGGGTCTGACCCCTGGGTTGGGAAGAGCCCCTGGAGGAGGGCATGACAACCCACTCTAGTATTCTTGCCTGGAGAATCCCATAATCGGAGGAGCCTGGTGGGCTACAGTCCATGGGTAGCAAAGAGTCAGACATGGCTGATGCAGCTTAGCACACACACAGCACAAAAGAGCCGTGAGGTAATCAGCCCCAGTGGCTTGGGCTACAATTTAGGAAAATTTGGAGAGGGTTTGTGGTAGCTTGAGTGGTGTTGCCCTGTCCCCCAACCAGCTCATGTCCAACTGGAACCTCAGCATGTGCCCTTATTTGGAAATAAGGTCTTTGCGGATGTGCTTAATTAATTTAAGATGAGATCACACTGAGTTGAGATGGGCCCTAAATCCAATGACTAAAGTTTTCATGAAAGAGAGGAGAGAGACAGGGAAGAAGGCCATGGCGACGGGGACCGGAGGGATGCGGGTAAGACCCCAGAAAGGCAAAGATTCCTGGGAGCCACGAGAAGCTAGGAAGAGGCAAGCAAGGAGCATCCCCCTGAGAGACTTCAAGGGGACCACAGCCCCGCTGACATCATCATTTCATAATTCCGGCCCCTAGAACTGTGGGAGAATAGGCTTCTGCTGTTGAGCTACCTGGTTTGCGGCCCTGGATTATGGTAGTCCTAGGAAGTGAATACAGGCTTCAAAATAGGGTCTTTGCAGTATTTAAGTTTAGAAAACTCAGCTGTCTGAGAATCTGAAGCCTAGAACAAGAAACAAACCACTTCTTGTTCTCAAGTCCAAGTTGAATGTGTTTTTCACACAGGAAAGCAAGCCGCTACTTTCTATGCCTACCCTGGAAAGAATGAGAAGTGGCTGCCTGGACAGCTTTCCACTGGGAGTCTAGTAGTTTTAGTTCTGCCTTTTGGTTCTAGTTCTGTTGGGCTTTAAACAAGCCTCTTTACCATCTAGTACTTTTGTTTTCTCATCTGTTATATAAAGGGATTGGACCAGATGAGCTAGAATATGTCATCTCTCTAAACCTGTATTCTTCTTGCTGGCTTATTTACGGCAAGCAAAGTTTTCTGGATAGAAGAGAGATGTTCCAATGTTCCTGTGGATTACCAAATGCTGTTATGGATTTTTTTCTTTAGAACTCTTTGGGAATAGAGCCAGTCTGATAGCTGCAATTTGGAGAGTCCACAATGTGTTGTGGGATATTCCTTTAAAATAGGAACTGCCAAATGCAAATGCCTTCAGTAACCAGAGAGTAACAGAACTGAGTTAAGCCGATTGGTGGTGATAAAATGGTGAATGGTGAGGACTGTGACAAAGACTAGGTCTGCTAATACAGGGAGAGGTGGCAGCTGTGGCAAAGACTAGCTGTTGTAGAGTAGGGAGTGGTGGGGACTGCAGCAAACTAGAAGGATCCTTTTTCCTTTCAAGGAGGCAATCATTGCTTAATTCCAGAAAGTTGTTGCCAAGCAGCAGTGTGGACTGAGGGTGCCAAATCTTCAGATTTTTTCAAAGGAAGTCAGAATATAATTGTGAAATCTCTCAAATCTTAAACATTTTTAGTAATTGACTTAAATTTAAAAAACCACACTGCTGGACAAACAAAACACTTCTAGTGACTCAATGTGGTCCCTCAAGTTACCAGTTTGTAACCATCACTTTAAGGCCTTGGAGTCAGTGTTTACTAAAAGTAATACACAGCTTAACGAAATACCCAAGCATTTTAACATCCCTTGTTTGAAATTTTATATGGGAAAAATAGTTTTATGAGGTGTCCTTCAAATATATGACATTAACTTGTTGTTAAGGAAACCAAAGGGAAACAAATTTCCATTACTTCAAAGAGCTGTAAGTACAACAGGGATTTAGAACTTAGATTTGCTGACTCTTTACTTAGTATTCCTTCTATCAGCTCCTTCTGCCATTTATAGTAATGAAAGGGTACCAGGCCAAATTTATTTGCATTGACATGGCATGTGCACGTGGATTTTGGTACAGGAAGCAGCTCAGAGGTGTAAATATTATCTTAAGAGAAATGGTAGGTTGTGTCTGAACCTTGTTATATAGCAGGAAAAGAAAATGATTGGGAAGTTTGGTGTTGGTTCGAGTTATCTTGTAATTATAGGATGTGGTTGAAATAGTAATGACCAAAATACCATACGAAATAGAAAAGTTCATATGAAGTAGTAATTGGAAACCAACCAGAAAAGCAAAAGGGAAAATACCAGAAAGGGATTCCAGCAGCAGTTATGTATGGCTATTATTGCTTACAGATGACAGTACCCATCTGTGATGGTTAATCTGATGTGTCAAATTGATAGGACCAAGGGATGCCCGGAGAGCTAGTAAAACATTACTGCTGAGTGTCTGTGAGGCTTTTTCTGGAAGAGGTTAGCATTTGAATCCAGAGACTAAGTGAAGAAGATGGCCCTCACCAATCCAAGTGGGCATTTTTCAATACACAGAGAGTCAAAATAGACAGAGGAAGGCTGACTCTGCTCTCTCCTGAGCTAGGATGTCCACCTTCTCCTGTCCTCACATAGCAGAGTTCCTGGTACTTAGGCCTTTGGATTCAGACCGGGACTCACACCATTGGTTCCCCTGGTTCTCTGGTCTTCCACTTTGAGCATGAGCTACACCATCAGCTTTCCTGAGCCTCAAAGCTTACAGACGGCAGATCATGGGACTTTTATAATCAATCAATCAACCTCCCTGCCTGTCTCTACACACACACCTACACTATTGGTTCCACTTCAGGGAACCAATACATATCCTTTCATTTACTAAATAACTGCTGTTTGCACAGTATTATATTATATGTATAGGTGTGGTGCTAGTGATAAAGAATCTGCCTGCTAATGCAGGAGACTTAAGAGACATAGGTGGTCCCTGGGTTTTAAAGATCCCCTAGAGGAGGGCATGACAACCTACTCCAGTATTCTAGCCTGGAAAATTCCAAGGACAGAGGAGCCTGGAAGGCTATAGTCCATGGGGTTACAAATAGTTGGACACAACTGAGTGACTAACACACACACTGCCTTAATATCTCTCAATTTATCCACCACTGCCAGTACTTTGGCTCCATCATCCATTCTCTTTTACGAGGGTTATTGCAGTCACCTCCCACAATCTTTTGACTTTCATCTTGTCCCTCTTCAATTGTTCCTCTGAGAGTGATCTTTCTAAAGTTCAAGTCTTATTACATAATTGCACTGCTTGAAGTCTCTCAACAGCACCTCATTATCCTCAAGCTAACATCCAGACTTATCATCAAGGTTCTTAAGTCATTCTGCATTCTGAATGACGCTTAGATTTCCAGCTGAATCTTTCAATTCCCGTACCCTCACCCCAACTTTTCTGGCAATGGCCCCTCACACCATGCTCATATCGACTCTTTGCTGTTTCCTGAAAACACTGCTCACTCTTGATCTCAAGCTTTCAGCAAAGCTGGTTCCTCTTAAAACTCTTCGTGGAGTACCGCACACAGCCAGCCTAGATGGCCTTTCTCTGGGAAGCTCTCCCTGATGTCCCCTCCCCTAGACCAAGGTTTAGGTCTCTTCCAAGAACATCTCATCACACCCTACCTACCCCACTTCTAGCATGCGTCTTGCTGTCTAGTGATGGAAATTCACTGTGCCTATTGCCACACTCCCTGAGGACAGGAAATGGATCTTGTTTATCTTTAGGTTCTCAGGTCCTAGAAGAATTCCTTGCACATAATAGGTACTCAGTAAGTAACTGTATATGGGTCTGATTTTGGACTTTCTCTTATGGCTTCTTAAAAGAAACAGTAAAATAATCAAAGAATATTGAAAATAACTGTCTTTTATATCAAGTCTTCTTAGCACGTGGTTCCCTTCACCTATCGTCACTTCTTTGCCCCAAATAAAAATAACCCTGATCAAAATGTTAATAGCTAACTTGCCGAGTCACTTGAAGATGTGCCAGGCACTTCACAATACCCTCTGCATGTAGAAAGCATTTAATGCTTATTACAACCCTACAAGTAGGCATTATCCCTGACCTCATTTCACAGATGACAAAGCTGAAGAACAGAGTCATTTGTTCAAGATCACCAATCCAGTGATTGGTAGAAAACAGATGACTAGTCATAATTCCAATGAAACTAAATAGGTAGAAAACATACCTTATTCCTGAGAGGGTTTAAGAACCCTGAACTGCCTATAATGACCTTCTGGCTGTATTTGGACTGTGAATGAAATGCTGGAACACCTGCATTTTGGAGCCTTTTTGGTGTCTTCGATTTCTCCCACTGTGTGGAGGTTCCAGAGGATTAGACCCAATAGTACTGTTCAGAACAGACAGGTGAAAACATATCCCCAAGGCCAGCAGGCTGATAAATCCTGCTGCCGCTGCTGTTTCACACCAGTCTTGGCTAATTTTGTTCCATTTGCCTCAATCCCCTGTCTTGTAGAAATCTACTTAGGCACAGCTGGAATTCTCTCTCTCCTCCCATCACTTTCTGCCTCATGAGACCTCTATCCCTGATCATAATAGAAAGCCCTATTTATAAAGCTATCAAACCAAGCATTTTGCTTCTAATCAATGCATTTAATCTTCAGAACTACCCTATGGAAGTGACCCCATTTTAGAGATGGGGAAACAGAACCTCTGAGAAGTGAAGTAAGTTATACAAGATCTGTATTAATTCCTATAGATCAGTGGTCAACAAAGAACCATAAAGCTAGTGTCTCAAACCAATACCAGTTTATTTATTCTTATAGACCTGGAGGTCACAAGCCCAAAACCAATGTCACTGGGCTAAAGTCACAGTGTTGGCCAGCCTCCTCCTTCTGGAGCCCCTCCAGTTTCACAGGCTGTCACACTCTCGGGTCCCTTCCTCACACCCTCCCAACCTCTGCCCCTGTCATCACACCTCCTACTCTGACTTTCATCCCCCTGCCTTCCTTTGTAGCACCCTGAGGTTATATCAGGGCCACCCAGATAATTCAGGATAATCTCTCCCTCTCAAGACCTTTAACTTAATTACACTGGTAAAGTCCCCTTTTTCTATCAACGGTAACATATTTATTGGTTACAGAGACTAGGATGTGGTGCTTTTTCGGGATCTATTATTCACCTACCACAACATCATAAAGCATAACCGCAACATCCACTACTGAGCTCTCATCCTTCAAAAGTGAGGGAAACCCTCTAAGCCTGCTCTCTCTTACCTACTATGTCCTAGGTTTGAGGGTAGCACCTATTTCTGTCTCCACCTCTCCTGCAGCTAGAGCAGAAATTCTCATTGCTGGCTACATATTAGAATCATTGATGCTTTTGAACTGTGGTGTTGGAGAAGACTCTTGAGAGTCCCTTGGACTGCAAGGAGATCCAACCAGTCCATTCTAAAGGAGATCAGCCCTGGGTGTTCTTTGGAAGGAATGATGCTGAAGCTGAAACTCCAGTACTTTGGCTACCTTTGGAAGAGTTGACTCATTGGAAAAGACTCTGATGGTGGGAGGGATTGGGGGCAGGAGGAGAAGGGGACAACAGAGGATGAGCTGGCTGGATGGCATCACTGACTCGATGGACATGAGTCTGAGTGAACTCCGGGAGATGGTGATGGACAGGGAGGCCTGGTGTGCTGTGATTCATGGGGTCGCAAAGAGTTGGACATGACTGAGTGACTGAACTGAACTGAACTGAACTGAAAGAACTCTTAAAATCTACCTAAGCCAGGATCCACCGCAGATCAATTAAAATCAGAATTTCCGGCTGTGGGGCTTAAGCATTTGGCAGGTTAGTGCTGCCTCTCTAGGTCACTCTAGTATACAGTGGCCTTTGAGAACCACCATACCAGAGAGAACCATGGAAGATTCTCAGAGCATGAGGCTACCTGAGTCCAAGATGGAAAGATTATCTATAAAGATAAGTGGCAAAAAATGAACTTTTTAGTCATTTATCCCTGGTTTAGCATACTTGCTTGTGCCACGTCTTAGGCACATGACCTTGGGCAAGTTGCTGCTGCTGCTGCTGCTAAGTCGCTTCAGTAGTGTCCGACTCTGTGCGACCCCATAGATAGCAGCCCACCAGGCTCGCCCGTCCCTGAGATTCTCCAGGCAAGAACACTGGAGTGGGTTGCCATTTCCTTCTCCAATGCATGAAAGTGCAAAGTGAAAGTGAAGTTGCTCAGTCATGTCCGACTCTTTGTGACCCCATGGACTGCAGCCCACCAGGCTCCTTCGTCCATGGGATTTTCCAGGCAAGAGTACTGGAGTGGGTTGCCATTGCCTCAAGTTACTTGATGTCTATGACCTCAGCTGGCATTTTTTTTTGTTATTTTTGTTTGTTTCAGATAATAATATTCAGCTCCCAAGGGTGGTGCAATGGCTAATCAATCAAGACCAAGCCCTTAGCTGTGCCCCTGGTCTTGCCCGCCAGGTGGTGCAGCGGTAAAGACTTTGCCCTCCAATGTAGGAGGCACGGGAGACTTAGGTTCAATCCCTGGGTCGGAAAGATCCCCGGGTAGGAAATGGCAACCCACTCTAGTGTTCTTGCTGGGATAGCCCTATGGACAGGGGAGCCTGGCAGGCTACAGTCCATGGATTCAGACAAGAGCAAGCACACGTGCGTGCGTGCGTCCATCCATCACTGTGTGCATATAGGTCTCCAACAGAGGGCAGTGTAGTCTTCTCGCAACCAGCTCCTACCGAGGCTTGAGAACAGAGGTCCCTGAACTTCCCCTAATAACAGCATTCCCTTGGCTCTAATTTTCCAGCCCAGAGAAAACTGACTTTGCCTACTCCTCTGTTATCTCTGACTGTCATTGCCTTCTCAGTGTTCTCATCCATCTTCAGTTCTGGGGACTTCCTGTGCCTTTCGACGGTTCTGAGCCCTGGGGACAGCAAGGAAAGCCTTCTCTGATCTCCCAATCTGCTTTCAGAAGGTCAGGATATTACTGGGTTTTCTGGTTGATGTCAAGCCATCCAGCTGTACACTGAAAAGAGTGATTATCCGCCCTTAGAAGGAAATCGCTCAGAGAATGTGGTCGGGGGTGAAGAGAATTTTCCTTTGGGCTGAGGATACAATGGTAAGTCTAAAACACGGCTGTGGTGGAGAAATGTTTTTCATGGAAAGAGTTCCCAGGGATGGAGTGAACTAGCCAAACTGCTTCCTATTAAGGATTTGCTAAAGTTGATAGTTCTCTGCGCCTCTTTCCCCCTCCGTTGCTTTTGCTAGTTCTTGAAGGTATGAGGAAGGGCAAACGAGACGGAGATGATTCAGCAGCTGGGACTGAGCGTGTTTGGCCTGTCCGGCTCTGCCCCTGACCGCTGTGTGGGGTTAATAGCGTTAATGGAAAGTGTTCCGGATCGAGCGAGGGAGCAGGGCCCTGGCAGGGTCACTTTCCATTAGGGACTGCCAAGGCTGATGTCACCAGGACTTGTATTTTGCTGTCTGCCTCTCATTCTTTTAGGTGCAGAATGATGGAATAATCCGACTGGGTCGGTTTTGCCAAGGCTTATTTCTCATCTTTCACTCAGGTAATATCTTATGTTCACAAAGCCTATTGTCTTAACCCAATTTGGTTTTTCAAGGTGATTTCCATGTCCCAGACCATGCTAATGAGTCAGCAGGCATTGAGCAAGCACCCCCTGGGACTGACATTGTGCTAGGTTTTGCGGGGGGTGGTGCGGGGAAACCAAGGACACCAGGTGTGGTACCTGCCATGGAACCCAGTTGGGTATCGAAGGCTCACATGCACAGAATAACGTGAGGGAGATGACTGGCTGGTGCTCTCGGAGCTGTGGGAGGTCAGAGGCGCCTCCTGTGGCCTGGGAAGACAGCATGGAGGAGGTGAGCCCTGAGCAGGATGGGGAGGGCTCAGGTGGAGAGGAGGGCATTCCTGATGAGGGGGCAACGCGGGCAGGGGACCCACGGTGGGTCCATGGGAATTGTGAAAATAATAAAAGCAATAATGTAAGCCAGCTGTCTGCTGGAGGATCCTGGCTCCCGGATATCTAGATGACCTCAACACAGCACAACATACGTCCCTGCCTTTTCCAAGGTTCTTGTGTGTTCTGAGCGAAGGGGTGTTGGCTTCCTAGGCTCATTCCAGGATCTGGGCTCTGTTTTGATTGGCAGTGTATTGGTTTCTCATGTCTAGGGGCCAAAGTAATGCCCAGTGATTGGATAGCCAAGAGCTGCCTCTTTGCACAGATAGTGCTTGGCTTTGTGTGTCCGTGTGTGTGTGTGTGTGTGTGGTATCTTTGGAAAGAATTTCACATGCGAACACAGGATCACAGAAGCAAAGGACCTGTGCCTACCACACAAGGAACAAATCCCCAAGGATGCTGGTCATCCTTACAACTCCCACACCATCCCCTCCTTCTTCTCCCACATGCTCAATCGATTCAAAATAGATTCTGGAACATCTGTGTGTCCAACAAAGCTTTTTGTCTCCTGAGTAGATGGAGAAATGCCTAGCTGAAAACTCTGGGGTTGGCCACTGAGCTGATGGGCCTATTTATTGTCTGGTTAGGAGATCACAGGCTGAGGGTTAAGAAACTCCCAGTGCTTGTCTGGCTTTTGGAGGGTATCTGGATCCTGCCAAGTCAATGTGTAGCAAAAACTTCAGGGCCTGCTTTCAATCAGGACAGGCTGTGCTCTGGGCATCCGCCCAGATCAACACGCAGGTGTGATGGCTAATCTGGCCACAGTGGTGGAATGGCTGTGGGAGGTGAGCCCAGTTCTGAAATGCTGGCATGAAAGCAGTAAGTCCTCGATTTTGTGGCACTTAGCAAAGTACCAAGAAAAGCCAAGGCTGAGAATTCTGGGGGCACAAGAAGGAACACATGGAAAGAACATTGGAAATTCACCTTTAGAAAAACGGCTCCACGTTAAAAAAATGTCCCTTCAGAAGGGAAACATGTAACAATTCACATTACCTCTTTAAAATTCTGACAAGTGGCCTTACCCAGCTATTTGAAATGGAATTCAATGTACCACCCACTGGGAAGATTCAAATGTGATGAATAAAATCCATCATTTATATTATAGGTTAGCACCTAGCTGAATACCAAGAATCTCCCGGCACTTGATTATCCCTTATCCTTTATTCTATTCCATCAAAGTTAGCTCCTGGACCAAGAGATCTAAGCTTTAATGTGTTTAAGAATTGCTTGGTGCTGAGTAGGGGTAGGGGGCAGAGTGGGAGGAGAGCAAGCTTGGGCCTGCCTGGGCCCCAGAATTTAGCATTTTATTAAGCAACCCTAATGAAGGTGAGAGTCCCTTGGACTGCAAGGAGATCCAACCAGTCCATTCTGAAGGAGATCAGCCCTGGGTGTTCTTTGGAAGGAATGATGCTAAAGCTGAAACTCCAATACTTTGGCCACCTCATGCGAAGAGTTGACTCATTGGAAAAGACTCTGATGCTAGGAGGGATTGGGGGCAGGAGGAGAAGGGGACGACAGAGGATGAGATGGCTGGATGGCATCACCGACTTGATGGACTTGAGTTTGAGTGAACTCTGGGAGACGATGATGGACAGGGAGGCCTGGCGTGCTGCGATTTATGGGGTCACAAAGAATCAGACACGACTGAGTGACTGAACTGAACTGAACTGAAAGACAGTGATTTGGCAAACAGCAGAAAATGATCTGGGATTATAATGGCTGATGCATTTGATTTAATCAATACTGTCATTTATGAGTGGCATCTTTCATTCACCTACCCTCTTTCATTTGATCCTCCATGTGGTGCAGGGGCAGATGTTGTCATTCTTATTTCATGGTCAAAGACTCCAAAACTCAGAGAGGCTGCAACCTGTGATTGACAGCTGGCCTACACCCGGGGCCAAGACTCCTAGCACAGTGCTCATTCTGCTCACCCCCTCACCTCCTGCAAGCCCCACGTGACCCGCTATGTGCTGGTGTGAATGTTGCTTCCTGCCTCCTTGTCTATGCACTAAATTAGGGGAGGAGGGAGAGGCTGAGGTTCTCCACTGTTATTCTTGGACCAAGTCTTTGGTCAGAGGGAGGCAGTGCTTGATAAACGTTAAAACGCCTGATCAGTTCAGCCGAATGCCCTAAGCCAGGGGAGAAGAAGCTACAGCTGTTGTTTCTGCTTGAAACGGGGTAATGCTGAGTAAAAGTCACCAAAGGGCTGCCCTCTAATCCCCATGCACATGCATAACCAGTGTCCCAACCCCAGAACTGCTCAGGACTCTCAGAAAAGAGTCTGTTGAAGAAAACACTTCTTCAGTGAGATGGAGTATAACTAAAATGCTTGAAAATGGAATGCAACTCCCAAGAATGATCAACTGACCAGAAATGGAGAAAAGAGAGCTCGGGAAAGAACACACAGGACTGGGAACAAAGGGCTGTGCTCCAATTCCGGCTGTATTGCAAAAATGATAACAGATACCACCAGTGACCAGCTCCTGGGTATCAGGGGCTGCAGCTCTCACAATAGACATCTATCAGATGTCAGCATCTCCACTTTACAGGTGGGGAAACTGAGGCTCAAAGATGCTAAAGGCCTTGACCTAGGTCACCCTGCTCATGAGTATCAGAAACACAGTTCTAACCCAGGCCCAGTGGCTCCCAAGCCCGAGCCCTGGAACTGCAATCTCTATGAGGCCTTGCTGTGAGATGCAAATGAGATAATTAACATGAATGTGTCATGTAAAGCACGGGAATTTTGGCTCAGGTCCCAAACTTGGGAGCAATCCGTGCTCCTCTCTCATCTGTCATGTCTAATCTTCAGCACATCCTGTTGACTCTATCTCAGAATGTATCCCTGATCCCACCAATTCCCTCCTTTGCTATCACCGTGTCCACTTCTCCATCTTCCCTGGCTTGGATAATTGCTATAATCTCCTGGCTGGTCTCTCAGCCTCACCCTTGGTCCCCAGGTCTTCTCACAACATAGTGGCCAGAGCGATTCTGTTAAAATATAGGTCAGCACTCACTTAGAAATGCGTATAGGTATTGAAGTACTATGATGTACACCTGAAACCAGTATGATTTTGTGTATCAGTTATGTGTGTGCACGCTCAGTTGCTCAGTCGTGTCCAACTCTTTGTCACCCCATGGACTGTAGCCCACCAGACTCCTCTGTCCATGAGATTCTCCAGGCAAAACACTGGAGTGGGTTGCCATTTCCTCCTCTAGGGGATCTTCCCACCCCAAGGATCGAACCTGTGTCTCTAGCATCTCCTGCATTGGTAAGCAAATTCTTTACCGCTGCACCACCTGGGTTATGCCTCAATAAAAAAACAAATTATAGGTTATTTCTCTGCTCAAAACCTGCAATAACACACCATTTCACTGAGAATAAGAGTCAGGTGTCTCTAGTGGGCCAAGTCCTATGGATTTGTCCTCTTAGCCTCCTACTTGATACTCCCCTTCCTTCTTGGATCTCATCTTCCCCTCACCTGCTCCGCTCCAGCCCACTGATCCCACAGGCACTCACCTACCTCAGGGCCTTTACACTTACTATACTACCTAGAGGGCTTGCCTAGTGGTGCTAGTACAGAACCCACCTGCCAATGCAGGTAGACATAAGAGGCAAGGTTCGCTCCCTGGGTCTGGAAGATCCCCTGGAGGAGGGCATAGCAATCCACTCCAGTATTCTTGCCTGGAGAATCCCGTGGTCAGAGGAGCCTGGTGGGCTATAGAGTCAGACACGACTGAAACAACTTAACATGCACACACACACACACACACACACACACACACATTACCTAGAATATCCTTCTGCTCCACCACACCCACATGGTTTCACCTCTCCCCATTTCAGGTCTTTGTTCAAACATCTCCACCTCAGGGAAGTCAATCACCCTATTTAAACCTTCACACCCCTCATAATACTGCCTACTCCCTGTTTTATTTTTCCATATCTGATATCCCCTATGTGTTTTTAAAACTGTGACACAAGAAATATACCATCTCAACCACGTTTAAGTGCACAGGTAAGTGGCATCAAGTAACTTTGACGTGTTGTGCAGCCCTCACTATGCATCTCCCGAACTCTTTTCATCTTGCAAAACTGAAACTCTGTCCCCATTAAACAGTAACTGCTCATCCCCCATCCCCACCAGCCTCTGGCGACCACCCTTCCCTTTTCTTGTCTCTATGAATGGGACTACTCTAGGTCCCTCCTATAGAATCATATAAGTGGAATCATACTAGATTTGCCTTTTTGTGACTAGCTGATTTTATTTAGCCTAATGTCCTCAAAGTTCACCCATGTTGCAGTGTATGTCAGAACTCACTTCCTTTTCAAGGCTGAATAATATTCCACTGTGTGGATTTATGACATTAAAATGAGACTTAATGGTGACTAAAGAGATAGAAATGCCAGCCGCTGTTCATGGACCAGGTGCCGAGCACAGTGAGAGAGCATCCCACCAAAAGCCTATGTACTCCCATATTGTTGTTGTTTAGTCACTAAATCGTATCCAACTCTTTGCAATCCCATGGACTGTGGCCTTCCAGACTCCCCTGCCCATGGGATTCTCCAGGTAAGAATACTAGAGTGAGTTGCCATTCCCTTCTCTAGGGGATCTTCCCGACCCAGGGATCGAACCCAAGTCTCCTGCATTGGCAGGCAGATTCTTCACTGAGCCACCAGGGAAGCCCACTCTCATTTTACAATTTATGTGAACAGTAGTATCCTGGAATTATGGAAAGACCCCAAAATGTAATTTGAGTAATTGGACAGAGATTATACTAAGCTCACTATAATTTTAACATTGATTATATTTTATTAGTATAAAATTTGGTCATTCATCAGTTCAATTGCTCAGTTGTGTCCAACTCTTTGCAACCCCATGGACTGCAGCACGCCAGGCCTCCCTGTCCATCACCAACTCCCGGAGTTTACTCAAACTCATGTCCATTGAGTCAGTGATGCCATCTAACCATCTCATCCTCTGTCATCCCCTTCTCCTCCCACCTTCAATATTTCTCAGCATCAGGGTCTTTTCCAATGAGTTAGTTCTTCCTGACAGGTGGCCAAAGTATTGGAGTTTCAGTTTCAGCATCAGTCTTTCCAATGAATATTCAGGACTGATTTCCTTTAGGATGAACTGGTTGGATCTCCTTGCAGTCCAAGGGACTCTCAAGAGTCTTCTCCAACACCAAAGTTCAAAAGCATCAATTCTTCGGCACTCAGCTTTCTTTATAGTCCAGCTCTCACATCATACATGACTACTGGAAAAACCATAGCTTTAACTAGATGGACCTTTGTTGACAAAGTAATGTCTCTGCTTTTTAATATGCTGTCTAGGTTGGTCATAACTTTCCCTCAAGGAGTAAGCGTCTTTTAATTTCATGGCTGCAGTCACCATCTGCAGTGATTTTGGAGCCCCCCAAAATAAAAGTCTGTCATTGTTTTCATTGTTTCCCCATCTATTTGCCATGAAGTGATGGGACTGGATGCCATGATCTTTGTTTTCTGAATGTTGAGTTTTAAGCCAACTTTTTCACTCTCCTCTTTCACTTTCATCAAGAGGTTCTTTAGTTCTTTCCTTTCTGTGATGAGGGTGGTGTCATCTGCATACCTGAGGTTACTGATATTTCTTCTGGCAATCTTGATTCCAGCTTGTGCTTCATCCAGCCCAGTGTGTCTCTTGATGTACTCTGCATATAAGTTAAAAAAGCAGGGTAACAATATACAGCCTTGATGTACTCCTTTCCTGATTTGAAACCAGTCTGTTGTTCCATGTCCAGTTCTAACTGTTGCTTCCTGACCTGCATACAGATTTCTCAAGAGGCAGGTCAGGTGGTCTGGTATTCCCATCTCTTTAAGAATTTTCCACAGTTTGTTGTGATCCACACAGTCAAAGGCTTTGGCATAGTCAATAAAGTAGTCATCACAGTCAACAAGAGTCTGAAATGCAGTACTTGGATGCAATCTCAAAAATGACACAATGATCTCTGTTCATTTCCAAGGCAAACCATTCAATACTACAGTAATCCTAGTTTATGCCCTAACCAGTAATGCTGAAGAAGCTGAAGTTGAATTGTTCTATGAAGACCTACAAGACCTTCTAGAACTAACACCCAAAAAAGATGTCCTTTTCATTATAGGGGACTGGAATGCAAAATTAGGAAGTCAAGAAACACCTGGAGTAACAGGCAAATTTGGCCTTGGAGCAGGGCAAAGGCTAATAGGGTTTTGCCAAGAGAATGCACTGGTCATAGCAAACACCCTCTTCCAACAACACAAGAGAAGACTCTACACATGGACATCACCAGATGGTCAACACCGAAATCACATTGGTTATATTCTTTGCAGCCAAAGATGGAGAAGCTTTATACAGTTAGTAAAAACAAGACTGGGAGCTGACTGTGGCTCACATCAGGAACTCCTTATTGCCAAATTCAGACTTAAAGTGAAGAAAGTAGGGAAAACTACTAGACCATTCAGGTATGACCTAAATCAAATCCCTTATGATTATACAGTGGAAGTGAGAAATAGATTTAAGGGACTAGATCTGATAGACAGAGTGCCTGAAGAACTGTGGATGGAGGTTTGTGACATTGTACAGGAGACAGGGATCAAGACCATCCCCAAGGAAAAGAAATGCAAAAAGACAGAATGGTTGTCTGAGGAGGCCTTACAAATAGCTGTGAAAAGAAGAGAATGGAAAGGCAAGAAGAAAAGGAAAGATATACCCATGAGCTAATAGTTTTTACAATTTTAAAGCATTATTAAAAACAAAAATCCTCAACTCCCCCACCCCAAAAAGAATATGTACTTCCAAAAAGAGGAAGTAAAAGAATATGCAACCAAGATGGTATATTGAATGCAACACCAAAAAGATATTTACCATCTGGCTGTTTACTAAACACAACTTCCCCATCAGCTGCACACCCTTTTTCAGGGAGAGAGTACTGCCCTATGCTGCTGCTCCTGCTGCTACTAAGTAGCTGCCTTATGCTTCAGTCGTGTCCGACTCTGTGCGACCCCATAGACAGCCTCCTACCAGGCTCCTCTGTCCCTGGGATTCTCCAGGCAAGAACACTAGAGTGGGTAAACACTTGCTATTTCACCTCCTTTGACTCATTCTAATCCTCAGATCTCTGTTTCTAAATATCCCTTAAGAGATCTGATGATTGTTTTGATCTTGTTGACAGCATAAGAGCGTGGGCCTTTTCCAGAGAGGCCCAAGGAGAGAGACTTCCAGGACTGACTGAGGATGAAGAATATATAATATTAAGTCTTCAACAGGCATCTGTCTCTCTTCTAATTGACTCTCCAGGTTCACAGGAAACTTTCAGGGGCCAAAGATTTCTGGATGCCCGATCGCTTAAGAGGAGAGTGGTTTGTAAACTCAGTCTTATGACTTGTGTGCTGTATATTTGCTAAATAGGTAAACAGGCAGGCATTTCAATAACGCCCTGATTCTCTGAGATCAGATTTCTAGGAATGCCGGTCACCAAGCGCCTAGAACTCTGAAGTCAATGGAAAGGGTCTCAGGGGAAATAGTTGTATTTTACTCGAAGGGAGGACAGACAAGAACACATTCTTGGACCTTGATCTAAGTAACTGAGTCTTCATTAGGGAGATTAGCAGCAGCTAGAAATGACGGCGGCAGAGGGAATGGGCAGCATTGCCAGAGACAGATCCAACTTCAGAGCACAGTACTCTGAGACCACATGGCGTCGGGGGCAAAACCCCGCACATCCTAGGGGGGTTTAGGGTTAGGGTTAGGGTTAGGTGTGACTGTGTCACACCGAAGGATCATGCTCTCCATGAACTGGGGGCACAAGGAAAACACAATAATCTCTGCTGTGCACACTCTGCAACAAGAAGGCAATGCTGAAATAAAAATACATATGTAGCTCTCAGTTGGGCTCCAACTTAGAACTGGAGTCAAGACACATTACTCATGCACATGGACATTGAAAAGGTCACCACAGAATAAAAAAGGCTAATGAGATATTGAAACAAACAAGAAAACTGGTATCAACAGATCTCAGTGGAGCTCAGATCTCAAGTGAAATAATGTCAAGAGATGAAACTAGGGGTTATAACACGGACATTACTGTTGGAAGGTTGTCAATGGAGTGAAATACACTGTTTTCTATCAGCGAAAGAGGTGTTTTAGTGAAACAAGAACAGTGATTTGTTCAAGGCCGCTAATTTGGTCACTAACAAAGCCCCAGTTCTCCTGTGCCCACTGGGACTCACTTGCTTTCAAATTCTGTCTCTCTCCCCTCCTCTGAATTCCTCTCTTCTTCCCTGCCTGTTTTTGTTTTGCAGATGTTCTGACCTTATGACAGAGAACTTGGCAACAAAAGTCCAAATTCAGATCTCCACCCCGCCCCCCACCACACCAAAAGCTCTCTTTTCCTCCTAGCTTTCCAGTATCAATCCCACAGGCGTCCTCTGATTGGTCGTTTGGGTCATGTCATGGGTCTACCCTTTAGCCAATTTCTGATGGCAGTCTACCAAAATTTATGCCCTCTTTTCCAAATTATAGGGCTCTGTCTGGGAAGAGCAGCTCAGACCACAGTGACATTTCCCAGCCTAACCTGAATCCAGATGAGGCCACACAACTAGGCCTTATCAGAGGAATATGAACAAAATTGTTAAGTATAACTCCCAGCCAATGGAGGTTATGAAACAGACACACCTTTCCCACCCACAGAAGGAGCTCAGAGCCTCAAGCTCCTAAATCACAGGTCAGACCTTTCTGATCCTTCAGCTTCCGGCCTTAGTCACCTCAGTGGCTCATGAGTAACAAAGACAAGCCTAATAGGAGGGGAATTCCCTCTCAGCCTCCCTCCCAGGAACCAGGGACAAAGACAAGTCAAACGCTTTGCTGTACAACAGATGGGTTATCTATACAAAAGTGTGTGTATGCTTGTGTTTAATTAGACTCGGGTAAATTAGAGTCTCTTTGCTTTCTATTTAATTGAGTGAATTAATGCCAAGAAATGAAACCAGGATTATAATGAGGGCATTACCGTTGGAAAGTTGTCAGTAGAGTGAATACACTGTTTTCTATCAGAGAACGAGGTGTTCTAGTGAAAGCACAATTTCTCCAGTACCCTTCTTTATATGACCATGAAACCTTCCGTCCAGGCAGGCATACACTGGAGCACTTTCAAAAGGGAATGTGAACTCTACCACTAACCCAAGTGGTTTCTGAAGTATATTTATGTTCCTGTGATCCACGCATAGGTTACTACTGATTGCCACTAACATTACTGAGTACTGTATTAAGAGTTTCATGAACGTTATCTAATTTAATCTTGTGAAATAGGATTTAAGTGTAAAATAAGTATTATAATCATTCTCATTTTTACATTGGTAACTTACCTAAGGTCACCCAGCTGAGAAGCAGTGGAGCCTAGACTTCAGTGCAGACGTCCAACTCCTGTAAGGATTGCGATATGAGCCCTGTTCCTGCCAAGAGCCTGGTTGGATGGAAATTAGAGATTTAGGAGAGAGAATTGGAGGCATGTGGTCACAGCTACTCTTCTGTGTATTTCGAGTACTACTCTTGGGTGGAAGTTTTCGTATTTGCACCATGAACCTCAAAATGTTCACTAAATTGTTTTCATGTTGTTGCTTGATTTAATGACAGGTACAAGAAACAGCTTACGTTCCTCTTCTGAATTCTGGGTGAAACTGGTGGGCAGGGGACAGCTGTGCCCTCTAGACTGGCCCAGGCGGAAATTTCTCTTCAGTTTTTTACAAGGTAAACATCTTCTGTTTCCTGCAGAACTGCTATAAAACTGCCTCTCTGGTATTGTTTGCATCTGCTGCTGTGTTGTTCAAAATTTTGAACATAACTTTATGCTCTAGTAGAGCAATTTATTTATTTATTGAGGTATAGTTGACTTACAATGTAGTATTAATTTCTGCTGTACAGCAAAGTGGTTATATATATATATATATATATAAATGTATACCTATTCCTTTTTAAAATATTCTTTTCCATTATGGTTTATCATATGATGTTGAATATAGTTCTCTGTGCTATACAGTAGGACTGTGTTATTTATTCATTCTATATATAAAAGCTTACATCTGCTAACTCCAACTTCTACTCCATCTCTTCACACAACCTCTTCCTTCTTGGCAACTACCCATCCGGTCTGTCTCTGTGATTCTGTTTCTGTTTCATAGACGTGTTCATCTGTCTCATATCTTAGATTCCACATATTAGTAGAGCAATTATAATGACTCAAATGGTCAGAACACTTGCTCTTTTTTTTTTTTTTAGCTTGATCCAACTTAATCTGTTTTTATTCTCATTTTATTGAAATCTCATTTTTGGTATGTTACTTAAACCCTCAAGTTTTTTTCAGTTCAGTTCAGTTCCTCAGTCATGTCTCACTCTGCAACCCCATGGACTGCAGCACGCCAGGCTTCCCTGTCCATCACCAACTCCCAGAGCTTACTCAAACTCACGTCCATTGAGTTGGTGATGCCATCCAACTATTTCATCCTTTGTCATCCCCTTCTTCTCCCGCCTTCAATCTGTCCCAGTATCAGGGTCTTTTCAAATGTGTCAGTTCTTTGCATCAGGTGGCCAAAGTACTGGAGTTTCAGCTTTAGCAACCGTCCTTCCAATGAATATTCAGGACTGATTTCCTTTAGGATGAACTGGTTGGATCTCCTTGCTGTACAAAGGGCTCTCAAGAGTCTTTTCCAACACCACAGTTCAAAAGGATCAATTCTTTGATGCTCAGCTTTCTTTATAGTCCAACTCTCACATCCATACATGACTACTGGAAAAACCGTAGCATTGACTAGACAGACCTTTGTTGGCAAAGTAATGTCTCTGCTTTTTAATATACTGTCTAGGTTGGTCATAGCTTTACTTCCAAGGAGCAAGCGTCTTTTAATTTCATGGCTGCAGTCACCATCTGCAGTGATTTTGGAGCCCCCCAAAATAAAGTCTGTCACTGTTTCCATTGTTTCCCCATCTATTTGCCATGAAGTGATGGGACCAGAAGCCAAGATCTTTGTTTTCTGAATATTGAGTTTTAAGCCAACTTTTTCACTCTCCTCTTTCACTTTCATCAAGAGGCTCTTTAGTTCTTCACTTTCTGTCGTAAGGGTGGTGTCATCTGCATATCTGAGGTTATTGATATTTCTTCTGGCAATCTTGATTCCAGCTTGTGCTTCATCCAGCCCAGCATTTCTCAGGATTTACTTTGCATATAAGCTAAATAAGTAGGGTGACAATATACAGCCTTGATGTACTCCTTTCCCTGTTTGAAACAAGTCTATTTTTCTATGTCCAGTTCTAACTGTTGCTTCTTGACCTGCATACAGATTTCTCAGGAGGCAGGTCAGGTGGTCTGGCATTCCCATCTCTTTCAGAATTTTCCACAGTTTGTTGTAATCCACACAGTCAAAGGCTTTGGCGTAGTCAATAATGCAGAAATAGATGTTTTTCTGGAACTCTCTTGCTTATTCCATGATCCAGCAGATGTTCACAATTTGATCTCTGGTACCTCTGCCTTTTCTAAATCCACCTTGAACATCTGGAAGTTCACGGTTCATGTATTGCTGAAGCCTGGCTTGGAGAATTTTGAGCATTACTTTACTAGCATGTGAGATGAGTGCAATTGTGCGGTAGTTTGCGCATTCTTTGGCATTGCCTTTCTTTGGGATTGGAATGAAAACTGACCTTTTCCAATCCTGTGGCCACTGCTGAGTTTTCCAAATTTGCTGGCATATTGAGTGCAGCACTTTCAAAGCATCATCTTTCAGGATTTGAAATAGCTCGACTGGAATTCCATCACCTCCACTAGCTTTGTTCATAGTCTAAGGCCCACTTGACTTCACATTCCAGGATGCCTGGCTCTAGGTGAGTGATCACACCATTGTGATTATCTGAGTTGTGAAGATCTTTTTGGTACAGTTCTTCTGTGTATTCTTGCCACCTCTTCCTAATATCTTCTGCTTCTGTTATGTCCATACCATTTCTGTCCTTTATCGAGCCCATCTTTGCATGAAATGTTCCCTTGGTATCTCTAATTTTCTTGAAGAGATCTCTAGTCTTTCCCATTCTGTTGTTTTCCTCTATTTCTTTGCATTGATCACTGAGGAAGGCTTTCTTATCTCTCCTTGCTATTCTTTAGAACTCTGCATTCAGATGCTATACCTTTCCTTTTCTCCTTTGCTCTTTGCCTCTGTTCTTTTCACAGCTATTTGTAAGGCCACCATAGTTTGGCCCCAGGTAAATAACAGGGAGGGAACAGAAAATTGGATTAAAGATTTACTGAACATGGCCCCCCCATCAGAACAAGACCCAATTTCCCTCTCAGTCAGTCTCTCCCATCAGGAAGCTTCTATAAGCCTCTTATTCTTCTCCATCAGAGGGCAGACAGACTGAAAACCACAATCACAGGAAACTAACCATTCAGATAGAGTGCCTGATGAACTATGGATGGAGGTTCATGATATTGTATTGGAGACAGGGATCAAGACCATTCCCATGAAAAAGAAATGCAAAAAAGGAAAATGGCTGCCTGGGGAGGCCTTACAAATAGCTGTGAAAAGAAGAAAAGCGAAAAGCAAAGGAGAAAAGAAAAGATATAAGCATCTGAATGCAGAGTTCCAAAGAATAGCAAGAAGAGATAAGAAAGCCTTCCTCAGTGATCAATGCAAAGAAATAGAGGAAAACAACAGAATGGGAAAGACTAGAGATCTCTTCAAGAAAATTAGAGATACCAAGGGAACATTTCATGCAAAGATGGGCTCGATAAAGGACAGAAATGGTATGGACCTAACAGAAGCAGAAGATATTAAGAAGAGGTGGCAAGAATACACAGAAGAACTGTACAAACAAGATCTTCACGACCCAGATAATCACAATGGTGTGATCACTCACCTAGAGCCAGACATCCTGGAATGTGAAGTCAAGTGGGCCTTAGACTATGAACAAAGCTAGTGGAGGTGATGGAATTCTAATGGAGCTATTTCAAATCCTGAAAGATGATGCTGTGAAAGTGCTGCACTCAATATGCCAGCAAATTTGGAAAACTCAGCAGTGGCCACAGGATTGGAAAAGGTCAGTTTTCATTCCAATCCCAAAAAAAGGAAATGCCAAAGAATGTGCAAACTACTGCACAATTGCACTCATCTCACATGCTAGTAAAGTAATGCTCAAAATTCTCCAAGCCAGGCTTCAGCAATACGTGAACCGTGAACTTCCAGATGTTCAAGCTGGTTTTAGAAAAGGCAGAGGTACCAGAGATCAAATTGTGAACATCTGCTGGATCATGGAATAAGCAAGAGAGTTCCAGAAAAACATCTATTTCTGCATTATTGACTACACCAAAGCCTTTGACTGTGTGGATCACAACAAACTGTGAAAAATTCTTAAAGATATGGGAATACCAGACCACCTGACCTGACTCTTGAGAAACCTGTATGCAGGTCAGGAAGCAATAGTTAGAACTGGACATGGAACAACAGACTGGTTCCAAATAGGAAAAGGAGTATGTCAAGGCTGTATATTGTCACCTTGCTTATTTAACTTCTATGCAGAGTGCATCATGAGGAACGCTGGGCTGGAAGAAGCACAAGTTGGAATCAAGATTGGCGGGAGAAATATCAGTAACCTCAGATTTGCAGATGACACCACCCTTATGGCAGAAAGTGAAGAGGAGCTAAAAAGCCTCTTGATGAAAGTGAAAGAGGAGAGTGAAAAAGTTGGCTTAAAGCTCAACATTCAGAAAACGAAGATCATGGCATCTGGTCCCATCACTTCATGGCAAATAGACAGGGAAACAGTGTCAGACTTTATTTTGGGGGGCTCTAAAATCACTGCAGATGGTAACTGCAGCCATGAAATTAAAAGACGCTTACTCCTTGGAAGAAAAGTTATGACCAACGTAGACAGTATATTAAAAAGCAGAGACATTACTTTGACAACAAAGGTCCATCTAGTCAAAGCTACAATTTTTCCAGTAGTCATGTATGATGTGAGAGCTGGACTATAAAGAAAGCTGAGCACTGAAGAATTGATGCTTTTGAACTGTGGTGTTGGAGAAGACTCTTGAGAGTCCCTTGGACTGCAAGGAGATCCAACCAGTTCATCCTAAAGGAAATCAGTCCTGAATATTCATTGGAAGGACTGATGCTGAAACTGAAACTCCGATACTTTGGCCACCTGACAGGAAGAACTGACTCATTGGAAAAGACCCTGATGCTGAGAAATATTGAAGGTGGGAGGAGAAGGGGATGACAGAGGATGAGATGGTCAGATGGCATCACTGACTCAACGGACATGAGTTTGAGTACATTCTGGGAGTTGGCGATGGACAGGAAGACCTGGCATGCTGTAGTTTCTGGGGTTGCAAAGAGATGGACACGACTGAGCGACTGAACTGATGAATGACCAAATTTTATACTAATAAAATACAATCAATGTTAAAATTATAGTGAGCTTAGTGTAATCTCTGTCCAATTACTCAAATTACATTTTGGGATCTTTTCATAATTCCAGGATACTACTGTTCACATTAATTATTATTTGCTAAGTAAATATGAATTAATATCAAGTACTGAAGTAGATATGCCAGTTAAAGATTTCTAATTGAAAATGAACATGATGTTGGGATAATAAAAATGATGAATATTTATATATTGAATCATTCAATAAAGATGAATGAGTGCCTTCTCTGTACCAGTGAATGAAGTTCATGTTCTAAAGGAAGAGTTGCAGCCTTCCCAGGTGGTGAAAATCCACCTGCCGATGCAGGGGACATGAGTTCAACCCCTGGTCCGGGAAGATTCCACATGCCATGGAGCAACTAAGCCCGTGTGCCAGATCTTCTGCACCTACACTCTAGAGCTCGCAAGCCGCCGAAGTGCTGCAAGTACTGAAGCCTGTATGTGTAGAAAGTCTGTTCCACAAGAGAAGCCACTGTGATAAAAAGCCCACATACAGAAATGAACAGCAGCCCCTGTTCACGGCAACTAGAGGAAGCCCGTGCACAGCAATGAAGACCCAGCACAACCCCAAATAAGTAAGTTTAATAAAATAAAGTAAGGGTGGCTATGGTCTGAATTGTATCCATCCCTCAATTCATATGTTGTAAGTCCTAACCCCCAGTACCTCAAAATGAGGCCTTATTTGGAGAATCTTACAGAGGTAACTAAGTAAAAATAAGGTCAGTAGGGTGGGCCTAACCCAATGTGACTGGTGTCCTTATAAACAGGGGAACTGTGGACACAGGCACGCATAGAGGAGAGGCAGTAGGCAGAGACATGGGGAGAAGACGGCATCTACGTGTCAAGGGGAGGTCTGAGGGTCTGGGACAGAACCAACCTTGCCGACACGTTAACTTTGGACTTGCAGCCTCTTGAATTGTGAGCCAATAAGAGTTCTGTTATCTAAGCCTCCCAGTCTGTGATCCTTTTTTTTACTGCTGCCAATAGCAGACTAATCCAATGGGAAGGAGCGCTAAGATGGGAAAGGAGTGAGTGTGTCACGGAACAGAAAAGCGTTCAGTTCAGGGGAGTCCACGGAGTGAGCGAGAGAGATGAGCCCTGGCTGAAGGTGATGTGTGTACACTATTAACCCCCTACGAACTTGAGGCTTTGCTTTCTTCCTTGAGTTCAGAACCAAGCCTGGGAATGTTGTATGGGATAAGCTACTATAAGAAAGAGACCGAAGCATACAGTGGCTTAAGTAGGGCAGAAGCTTGCTTTTCTCCCATCCAGAGGAGCAGAGGAGGATGAGAGGTCTAGAGCTGGGAAGGTCGGATGATGGTGAGACAGAGTGGCCATCTTTGACAGTGACCTCCTTCTCTGGACCTGCAGCCGTAGCTCAGGTGAAGCAGGTGACCTTCCCCAGCAGGTGACAGGAGGGGGAAGAGAGAGTGGAGGCCTGGAGCTTCTGTATTAAAACATCGTGGTTTGCAAGGTGCATGCCTGGCTTCTGTCCTCAACCCACTGGCTGGAGGTCAGTCAGGTGGTCACACCTATTGCCACAGCACCTAGGACAGGCTATCACTTGAAGAGTCCAACTTCCATGAGTTCCCTGCAAACTAATGCAGAGAGCTGTGTTTCTTAAAGGAAGAAAGAGTCTAGACTCCAGGGAGAAGTTTGTAGGCTCTATCCCAGCCTAACCTCAGATGGCAAGAGAGCTGGACTCATCTCAAGTGCTTCCCTCAAGGCTCCAAGTCGATCGAGGTGACATCTGAAGTGGACTGTCTGCTATCATCTCTCCCATGATTTCCCAAAAGAGCTCTTCTGATGTGGTGGCTGGCCAGGTAGCAGGTGCCAAGGCCTGTTTCTCTCGTTCCCAGCTCTGAAAAAAATCTCCCCACCCCTTCCCGGTCATCGTGTTTTCTGCCATTAGGGCCTCATCTTGTATCCTTCATGTTTATGAGCTGCCTGGGGCAGGCAGTTTATGTGTCTGGCATGCTCTGTGACTCTCCAGCAGTCTGAACCTTTACTGCCTGTCAGAAGCATTTATTAATATTGCTGCTAATAATAGGACCTAGCAGGGGCAGACTGGCTTAAACACGTCAGAAGGCAGTGTTTCCCGTTACTGTGCTTTCATTGTTCGCTGGAACATGACCGGCAGGGTAGATTCAGACTTGCCTTTTCAGTCCTCTTACTCAGGTTACTGATCCCATTACTAGAAGTCTTGCTTTCCTGGCATCTGTAGAAAACACATAGCAAATACAGGTCGTAGGGTATTCTCATGCTACGTTTATGCAGGCTGAAATGGAAAATTTGGTGTCTGTGAAAGATAAAAGTTCCAACTCCATAGCCTGAGGTTGTCTTGAAGTGAGGTGGGCATGAAAGCTGAGTACAGGCTGAATCTTGCCTGTCTTCTTGGTTGCAAAATGGAAAAGGACAGGCAGGGAAAGCCAAGTTACCTGCCTTTAGATCTGTATTCCTATTGCTCATTCTTTAAAACGTTTCTCTGTCCAGGACTGTATAAATTGATATAAATTGCTAAACTTATTGAAGCCAGGTTTATGTCAAAAACTATGCAGGGAGCTTTCTATGAATTTTCCTTTTTGAACCTCCCAGCAACTCACTGCTGTAGACACTGTCAGTTGCTAGCTCACCCTTCAGGCCAGCAGAATCCACTGCGTATCACAGAGGTAGAAAAGGTGGGTTCTAGGGACTTCCTCGGTGGTCCAGTGGTTAAGAATCTGCTTTGCAATGCAGGGGACATGGGTTTGACCCATGGTCGGGGAACTAAGATCCTACATGCTACGGAGCAACTAAGCCTGCACGCCTCAATAGAGAGTCCATGCACCGAAACTGAAGATCCCCCAGGAAGTAACAAAGATCCCAAGTGCCACAACTAAGACCTGAAGCAGCCAAATAAATAAACAAATTTTTAAAAAGAAAGAAAAAAAAATGCAGGCCCTTACGTTTACACCTGCCCTTTCAGTGCTGGCAATAGTCGTGTGACCCAATATTGGACAATTAAACTGATAACAGGGGAACTCTGCTGGAGGAGTTCTGGGCAAGACAAAATCTACGTGAGAAAAGAGGGAAATCTGCATCTCCTTCTTCTTTGGAAGTGTTTTTGTTAAGACATGATGTACGGACCCCTGGCAGCTATTTTGTAATAATGAGGGAGAGAGTGTCAAGAGAGCCTCAGAGAAGCCCTGACATGGTTGAAACACTGATCTTGCTTGGAATCCTCCTCCTCTAGATCACTTGTTATGTGAAAAAATTAAGTCCTTTTAATATAAGCTCATAATACCTGAATACTCCTCTATGTGCAGTTGCTGCTGCTGCTACTGCTGCTAAGTCGCATCAGTCAAGTCCGACTCTGTGCGACCCCATAGACGGCAGCCCACCAGGCTCTCCCGTCCCTGGGATTCTCCAGGCAAGAACACTGGAGTGGGTTGCCATTTCCTTCTCCAAGGCATGGAAGGGAAAAGTGAATGTGCAGTTGGGAACATCTTAATGCATCTATGCTCCTTTCTGTTTCCTTCCATTACCCTCACCTTGGGAAAGAATCAGGGAACTCTCTCTACCTGCTCAGTGGTGCCCACAGTTCTTTAAATGGGAGACAAGGCCTTGTATTTCTAGGATGACCTTAGGTCTGGTTTGCCCAGGACCCTTCTAGGACAGTTCTGGTTTATTCTTATCGTTCTGGTGTAATTTTAAGGGATGCTAAAAATACTCCTGGATGGATGAAGAATTCTCTGGCCACTTGATTCCTTTTTCAGAGAGAAAAAACTGAAAGGTGAGTATCACTGCAAGAGGAGAACCCAGCCTTCAAGTCACAGTGAAAGGGGCAAATGGCTAGGGTTCTGGGAGAGTGTAGGAGAGAGCACGTGGGGTGGGAGGGTCTCTGTAGGTCAGGGAAAGGCCCAGGAATGAGAAACAGGGTGCCCTAGTGGCAGACTCATCCATCCCCTAGATTTTTTCAGTGACCTTCTCTGCTTCTGAGAGATACAAGGCCTTTGTCGCTGTGGTTTTGCTCTTTCTCTGCTTTCTCTCCTTTCACAGGGTCCCAATCTACCTTCCACCACTGCTCCTGGGCTTATTGGAACCCATTCCTTGTCCAAAAGTCTCAAACTCTTGCCCAGATAACTCTTTGCTTTCCTGACATCTTTCCAAGATCTCCACAAGATTGACAAAGATGCTGTGTGAAGTGATAGTCATTCTCATTCATGCTATTTCAAGTCTATTTTTTTTCCAGACTGACCCCTCAAAACTGGAAGTTATTTGGAGCACATCCCACCCCTACTCCTTCCTTTTTATGGACACTCCATGACCATGAGTAACTGAAAATCAGGCCTGCCTCCGCCCCTTCTCCCATCAGCGGATGATGTTTTACCTGCCTCCTGTGCTAATAAAAACAAGTCACAAGTAGGGTGATTTATCTATCCTAGCAACGCATGTTTAAATGCATAAATTAGTCTTGATTTAAATTATACAGGCTCATTATCTGTGAGAAAACTGGGCTGCCCCATAAGCCTATAAGAATGATGAGTAGTGCGCCTGTAGCCCCAATAGCTGTCCCTGGGGAGTTGAATCCAGGAATAGAATGAGCCCTTGTGCTCCCAGCACCAGCACAAGGATGCGAGGCAGCTAGGGAGGGCTGCAGTGCTCAGCCTTCCCACTGGGCTTGGCGATGGGCAGGGGGCTTGGGCAGGGGGCTTGGGCAGGGAAGGACCCCGTTCTTCCTGATTCTTAAATGGAGACACAGGAGACGGGCTTCTTTCTTCTTGCCTCCACATCTGACCATCAAGGTGACAGTTTGGGTTTGTGCAGCAGTGGGAGGCAAGAGAAATGCTTAAGGGGCTTCGGGCCACTGGACACGCTTGGCAGGGGTTGGAGACGTCCATGGGCTGCAATCACTGCAGATTTCTTATCACCCATAACTCTGTCTGTGGGAAACTGATAAGCTCCGTGGAGGGGACAGTTTAATCCTGCAAGAAGAAAACTTTTAACTCATCCAACAATAATTATGAGTGCCTACCTCATATCAGGCACCGAGCTAAGATCAGAGGCTACAGGAGCTACCCAACACAGAATCTCATCCCTGAGAAGCTTTTCAATTAGCTGGGAATTTCAGATGAGATAACAGGTCATTTTAATACAGAGTCTTAATGCTACTGGTAAAAAAAATTTTTTTTTCCAGAAAGATGACAGTGTATCCTTTCAATGTCATACGAAAACATTGTCTAATAGGCCAGCCCATAGGTCTTCTGACAGCCTTGATTTGGCTAACTACTACTACACAAGTTAAGATCAAGTCCTTGAAAAGTGAGATCTTAACTGGCAGGAAATCAGTAAGATACAAATAATTTTTGTCCATTGGAAAAGATAGCTTCTAAGGGTTATGATTTTATTGCCTATGTGTGTTAGTCACTCAGTCGTGTTGGACTCTTTGCAACCCCATGGACTGTAGCCCACCAGGCTCCTTTGTCCTTGGAATTCTCCAGGCAAAAATACTGGGGTGGGTTGCCATTTCCTTCTCCAGGGGATCTTCCTAACCCAGGGATTAAACCCAGGTCTCCTGCACTGCAGGGAAATTCTTTACTGTCTGAGCTACCAGGGAGGCCAATAAAGGGGACACTGTGGCTGCATGGGCCAGGAAGCAAGCCTGGGCCTCCTGCGTGGCAGGTGAGAATTCTACCACTGAATCACCCATGCACCCAAGTGCCATGAACCTTATTGCCTATAGGACATTATATTATGGCCAGTTTGGGATCTAAGATAGCAGTCTTACATCAACATTCTTCCTTTCACTTACCACATATAAATCAGTTTCTCTTATGTTCTCTTGACTCAACTTTATTACCCTGCTAGCACCCTTATTGCCTGGAGAATCCCAGGGATGGAGGAGCCTGGTGGGCTGCTGTTTATGGGGTCACACAAAGTCGGACACGACTGAAGCGACTTAGCAGCAGCAGCAGCAGCAGCAGCACCCTTATTAATGAATTAAATGAACGACATAGGCTCATGATGTATGTTTGTGAGAGCTGTGTCTTTTATCTTCTGGAAATTACAGTGTGAAACTACCTTAGAGAAAAGGTGCTAAGGGGTTGCAGATGAGCAACACCAAACTCAGTCTTACGGGTTTAGGGAAGATTTCTCAGATCATCTAAAGTTAGACACAAAAACTGAAGGGGTAGGCTAGGCAAAGATGGAAGAGGGTGGTGTACTAGGGCGAAGGAAATAGCCTATGTCAAGGCTGGAGATGAGACCCCTGCATCAAAAGGTCATGAAGCCCAAGAGCAAGAGTGGTGAGAGGCAAGGCTGGGGCGGGGGTGGGGGGCAGTAAGCAAGAGCAAACTCATGGCTGGACCTCAGTGCCATGCCGAGGAGCTTGGTCTTTATATAGAAGGCACTGGGAAGTCACTAAGGAATTTTTAAACAAGGAGAAGGCATGACTGGATTTGGCTCCTGGGTTCAGTTTCGTAACCCAGGTAGAAATCTCGTTCAGCCAGATAATAACTGCAGCTTGCTGAGGTTCCTTATAAAACTCCTCTATAATTCTGCTTCACTCCAGTTTCTACAACTACAATTAGGAGATATATTGATGAATAAATTCATGGAGAGATTTTTATATATATACATGATGGAATGCCCAAGAATGGATATTTACCATTTATAATGGTTTCTTTCTCTATTTTGGTCCAGAGTAAAAATAGAAAAAGAAGATGTGTAAAAAAGCAAGGCTGACATATTTCAAAATACAACTCAAAGTAATGGGCAAATCAGAGCTGAAGGAGGAGACTCCAGAGACCAGCTATTAGATGCAATTGCTTTGGTCAGAAAGGTTTCTGCTTCTTTCAAGTTTCCTTGGCCAGATGTTTCCATTTCAGAGAATACATTATAAAGCAGTTAAGCACTTTCAGCACAAGGGAACATTTATTTTGTTATGAGGCAGCTTGTTGAGGACTTTTCAGCAATCATAGCACTTTTGTTTCTTATCTCATTTCATCCTCACAGGAGCCTATGAGGCAGACAGGATGAATGGTAATGCCCATTTTACAGATGGAGAAACCAAGGCCCAGAAAGGTAAAAATCTGCCAACCTGCAAGGTAGGCAAGGTAGACTCGAAGCATGGAAAAAGGATAATCTTGTTACCGGTGCTCTGAATGACCATGAAAGTCTTACTTATTACGTATGAGATAAATGCAATGACAGTGCTATGCTAGTGAGCATGCTAGTGAGCTTACGCTAGAAATCTTTCAAGCCAGGCTTCAGCAGTAATTGAATTGAGAACTTCCAGATGCACAAACTTAGTTTAGAAAAGGCAGAGAAACCAAAAATTAAATCGCCTACATCACTGGATCATAGAGGAAGCAAGGGAATTCCAAAAACACATTTCCTTCTGTTTCATCGACTACGTTAAAGCCTTTGACTGCGTGCACCATAACGAACTATAGGAAACTCTTAGAGAGATAGGAATATTAGACCATCTTACCTGTCTCCTGAGAAACCTGTATGCGGGTCAAGAAGCAACAGTTAGAACTTTATATGGAACAACTGACTGGTTCAAAATTGAGAAAGGAGTATGACAGGCTGTATATTGTCACCCTGTTTATTTAACTTACATGCAGAGCACATCATGCAACATACTGGGCTGTATTAATTACAAGCTGGAATCAAGATTGCCAGGAGAAGTATCAACAACCTCAGATATGCAGATGATACCACTCTAATGGCAGAAAGTGAAAATGAATTAAAGAGCCTCTTGATGGGGGTGAAAGAAGAGAGTGAAAAAGCCAGCTAAAACTCAATATTAAAAAAAACTAAGATCATGGCATCTGGGTCCCATTACTTCATGGCAAATGGAGAAAAGGCGGAAGGACAGATTTCCTCTTCCTGGGCTCTGTGGATGGTGACTGCAGTCATGAAATTAGAAGATGATTGCTTCTTGGCAGGAAAGCTATGACAAACCTAGACAGCATATTAAAAAGCAAAAACATCCTTTTGCTGACAAAGGTCCATATAGTCAATGCTATGATCTTTCCAGTAGTCATATATGGATGTGAGAGTTGGAACATAAAGAAGCAGAGTACCAAAGAACTGATGCTTTTGAACTGTGGTGCTGAAGAAAGACTATTGAGAGTCCCTTGGACTGCAAGGAGATCAAACCAGCCAGTCCTAAAGGAAATCAACCCTGAATACTCTTTGGAAACACTGATGCTGAAGGTGAAGCTCCAGTACTTTGATGTCTGATGCAAAGAGCTGACTCGTTGGAAAAGGCCCTGAAACTGGGAAAGATGGAAGGCAGAAGAAGGGGGTGACAGAGGATGAGATGGTTGGATGGCATCACCGATTCAATGGACATGATCTTGGGCAAACTCTGGGAGATGGTGAGGGACAGGGAGGCCTGGTGTGCTGCAGTCCACGGGGTCTCAAAGAGTCGGACACAACTTGGTGTCTGAACAACAACAAAATGCAATGAAGGAACAATTCTGGTCTTTCTCCTTTACTATGTAGTAAATGCATAAGTATACATCTCTGTGCTTTTTCACTTGTTTGTTACTGTTACTAAATTATAAGTTCCATAAGGGCAGTTTTCTATAGCTCTATGAAAAACAGCCCTAAAACTCAATGGCTTGAAACTAGTAATTATTGTTTCTCATGATTCTGTGAGTCAGAGATTTGGGCAGGGCTCAGCTGGTTGGGTCTTTTGTTCCACATCCAGGCTCCACTACGTACAAGCTGTGTGATCTTGGGTAAGTTATTTACCCTCTCTGTGCTTCAGTGTCCTCACTTATAAGAAGCTTACAAATAATAATCACTTCTTAGGACTGTGATGTGCCTTAAAATACAAGTGAGATAACATGAATAAAGGGCATAGAACAGGTTCAGCAACTTACTAATAATTTTATTATTTATTATAAAGAATTATTCTTGTTATTAGAGCTGTGTCTGTGTTTGCGTACTGCCCGCTGCAGTGTGTAGCTCTTCCTCTCTGTCCACGCTGAGTCTCCCAGTCTGTCTCTTTCTCTCTCTGAAGACTTCTATTCCTTCTGTAACCACAGGCCCTCAGCAAGCCACAGCCATGCCATGTCATTTCGAGTGCGTGTCAGTGGGCTCAGGCATCTGGAGAAACACAAACAACAGTGGATGTGGTCCAAGTCATCATTTCCTCTCCCAGATGCTTGGGTAACTCGCACAGCCTCCCACCTACTCCCACGTGTGGCCAGCTTCCTGGTGCTGCTTCCAGGAGGCAAATGTGGCGGTGTGGCTGGCTATTAGATCTTAGAACCTTAGATCTTAGTTAGAACCTTAGTGGTGCTACCTCAAAAAGTCTGTGTCAGAGATGGCTCCATCAATTGCCTGGGAAACAAGCTGTGTTCTGGAAGTTAGTCTGGCTCCTTGGTGAGTAGGCTGCCAGCAGTCCTGAACTGCAAATCTTCAGCTCTTCATTGGTACTCTATCTTTCAGGACTCCATGGGTACCCGGGCTTTCTGGATTAGGTACTGAAGTCAAGATGAATGAGGCTGGTTTCAAATTATAGCTTTGGCTTGGATTCTGTCTGCCTGGATTTATCAGCTTCTATAGCCCATATGTCCGACAAAGTCTCTGTCCATCATTTGCTGCTGATTTCTTTCATCTGGATTATAAAGAGTTGTGAGGGTTGATCAATCCATTATTTGACTTACAGTAAGCTATTTTCTTGACTTACCATAAGTCAAATAATTGATTTATTTGATAATTTCCTTAACCGACCATAAGTCAAAACAATTGATGCTTTTGAATTGTGGTGCTGGAGAAGACTCCTGAGAGATCATTGTACAGCAAGGGGACAAACCAGTCAATCTTAAAGGACATCAACCCTGAATATTCATTGGAAGGACTGATGCTGAAGCTGAAGCTCCAATCTTTAGCCACCTGATGCAAAGAGCTGACTCACTGGAAAAGATCCTGATGCTGGAAAAGATTGAGGGCAAGAGGAGAAGGGAAGCATCAGCAGATGTGATGGTGAGATAATATCACTGACTCAACAGACATGAGTTTGAGCAAATTCTGGGAGGTAGAAAAGGACGGGGAAGCCTGGCATGCTGCAGTTCATGAGGTCGCAAAGAGTTGGACACAGCTTAACAATTGAACAACAACAAGTTATTTCCTAACTATCAAGATTCCTGTATTCACCAGGGTGAAACTCCTTAATAGAGCGTTATAGACCATGTATGGTTGATCAGGTTGGGCACTGCACAAGGATGCCCAGCCAAGTGGGCTGGTGTGAGCTGAAATCTAGGCCAGGCTCAGCTTACCAACACATGCACCCTGGCTTGGACTGAAATAGCATCATTTTCTAATTTGCCAAAAATTGTGACTTGGTAGGGTATGTTGAAGGATTTACCCTGTACAGGATGCAGAAAATCATGTCGGCTATTTGGAGCTAATCTGTAGCATGCCAGTTTTCAAAAGAGGAGACATTTGGTATAAAATAGCTGAATTCAGAGCTATAGAGACTTCTTTCCACCTTTCAACCTCACTGCCAGTGCACACCTAGAATTCAAGTCTGCACCACAAGTCTGGTTCCATTCTCCATCATGGATACTTCCTGGAAGGGCTTGGGATCAGGATTAGCATCTATCTGGTTTAAAAAATCCAAGCCAGTGCCCCCTTCTCTGTCCTTCACTGGGAACTGAGGTGAAGTGTCCTGATGTCACTCGCAGGTTCAAACTCCCAGTGTTGTTCTTCTGGAAAGATGGCTGTTCAGGCAAATGGACAGTGGAGTGAGCCCTGCCTCTGCAGTCTGCTGTCTCCTCCTTTGAAATTCATTCATTTATTCAAGAGGTACTTATTGAGGGAGGCAGTTCAGTCTGGCATCATGCCACCTGAGTTCAAATACAAGCAAGTTATTTAACTCTTTTGGGCCTCAGTTTCTTCATCTGTAAGACAGCAGGAATGATAGATCCGCCCTCAAATGGTTGTTGTGAGGATTGAATGAGTTAATTTGTATAGTCTATGCCTGACACAGTACAGGCCCTTCATAGAAGTTCCCTCCTGTTTATGCAGCATCTGCAATGTGACGGGCTCTGGGCAACACTGACGGGGTTCTAGGCAGCCACGCAGGGCACTCCGGGCTGTCTGCAAGTTCACCATCCAAGAGGGACCATCAGGGGGCTTCCTAGGTGCTGCTAGTAGTAAAGATCTGCTTGCCAATGCAGGTAGACATAAGAGATGCAGGTTTGATCCCTGGGTCAGGAAGATCCCCTGGAGGAGGGCACAGCAACCCACTCCAGTATTCTTGCCTGGAGAGTCCCTTGGACAGACGAGCCTGGTGGGCTATGGTCCACAGGGTCACAAAGAGTCAGATATGACTGAAGTGACTTATCACGCACGCACACACACAGGGACCATAAGACAAGTAACTCCATCACATATTATGGGGATGTGTACCAAAGCTTTTCAAACTTTATAAGAAGCACCTGCGTTAGTCATTCGCGAAATGCACATTAAAGCAAAAATGAGACACCATTTCATACCCACTAGGATGATTAGAATTTTAAAAGGCAGGTAAGGATGTGGTGAGGTTGAGAAGAAAGCTGAACCCTCATTCTTTGCAGGTGAGAATGTAAATGATGGCTGCTACTGTGGAAAACGGCCTGACAGTTTCTCAGAAAGTTAGGCATAAAATTACCCCACGACTTAGAAATTACATTCCTAGATGTAAAACGAGGAGAAATGAAGATGCAGGTCCACTCAGAAACTTGTATCTGAATGTTGAGAGTAATATTATTTATAATAGGCAACACCATATGTGGTATGATGACCCAAATATTCATTAACTGATGAGCGGAAAAATAAAATATGATATATCCACACCATGGAACATTGTTCAGGCATAAAAAGAAATGAAGTATTGATGAATGTTATAACATTGAATAATCTTGAAACATTAAGTGAAAGAAGTTGGTCACAGAGGACCACTTGTATGATTGAGTTAATATGAAATGTCCAGTATGGGTCAATTCATAGAAACGGAAATAGACAAGTGCCTACTCACACTTGGGAGAGAGGAGTGGGAACTGGGGAGAGACAGCTAAAGGATGTGGAGTTTCTTTTGGGGATAATCAAAGTGTTTTAGAGTTGATTGTGGTAACGGTTACATATACTAAAGGCCATTGAATTGTGTACTTTAAATGGATGAATTTTATGGCACAATATTTATATATCAGTAAATTTTTAAAAGAGAAGTACCTGGAGTGTTTGTTCAGTTCAGTTCAGTTGCTCAGTCGTGTCCGACTCTTTGCGACCCCATGAATCGGAGCACGCCAGGCTTCCCTGTCCATCACCATCTCCCGGAGTTCACTGAGACTCACGTCCATCGAGTGAGTCCATCCAGCCATCTCATCCTCTGTCGTCCCCTTCTCCTCCTGCCCCCAATCCCTCCCAGCATCAGAATCTTTTCCGATGAGTCAGCTCTTCACATGAGATGGCCAAAGTACTGGAGTTTCAGCTTTAGCATCATTCCTTCCAAAGAAATCCCAGGGCTGATCTCCTTCAGAATGGACTGCTTGGATCTCCTTGCAGTCCAAGGGACTCTCAAAGTTCTTCTCCAACACCACAGTTCAAAAGCATCAATTCTTTGGCACTCAGCCTTCTTCACAGTCCAACTCTCACATCCATACATGACTATTGGAAAAACCATAGCCTTGACTAGACGGACCTTAGTCAGCAAAGTAATGTCTCTGCTTTTGAATATACTATCTAGGTTGGTCATAACTTTTCTTCCAAGGAGTAAGTGTCTTTTAATTTCATGGCTGCAGTCACCATCTGCAGTGATTTTGGAGCCCCCAAAAATAAAGTCTGACACTGTTTCCATTGTTTCCCCATCTATTTCCCATGAAGTGATGGGACCAGATGCCATGATCTTAGTTTTCTGAGTGTTGAGCTTTAAGCCAACTCTTTCATTCTCCTCTTTCACTTTTATCAAGAGGCTTTTTAGCTCCTCTTGGCTTTCTGCCATAAGGGTGGTGTCATCTGCATATCTGAGGTTATTGATATTTCTCCCAGCAATCTTGATTCCAGCTTGTGTTTCTTCCAGTCCAGCGTTTCTCATGATGTACTCTGCGTAGAAGTTAAATAAGCAGGGTGACAATATACAGCCTTGACATACTCCTTTTCCTATTTGGAACCAGTCTGTTGTTCCATGTCCAGTTCTAACTGTTGCTTCCTGACCTGCATACAGATTTCTCAAGAGGCAAGTCAGGTGGTCTGGTATTCCCATCTCTTTCAGAATTTTCCAGTTTATTGTGATCCACACAGTCAAAGGCTTTGGCATAGTCAATAAAGCAGAAATAGATGTTTTTCTGGAACTCTCTTGCTTTTTCCATGATCCAGCGAATGTTGGCAATTTGATCTCTGGTTCCTCTGCCTTTTCTAAATCCACCTTGAACATCTGGAATTTCACGGTTCACGTATTGCTGAAGCCTGGCTTGGAGAATTTTGAGCATTACTTTACTAGCATGTGAGATGAGTGCAATTGTGTGGTAGTTTGCGCATTCTTTGGCATTGCCTTTCTTTGGGATTGGAATGAAAACTGACCTTTTCCAATCCTGTGGCCACTGCTGAGTTTTCCAAATTTGCTGGCATATTGAGTGCAGCACTTTCACAGCATCATCTTTCAGGATTTGAAATAGCTCGACTGGAATTCCATCACCTCCACTAGCTTTGTTCATAGTGATGCTTTCTAAGGCCTGCTTGACTTCACAGTCCAAGATGTCTGGCTCTAGATTAGTGATCACATCATCATGATTATCTGGGTCATGAAGATCTTTTTTGTACAGTTCTTCCATGTATTCTTGCCACCTCTTCTTAATATCTTCTGCTTCTGTTAGGTCCATACCATTTCTGTCCTTTATCGAGCCCATCTTTGCATGACATGTTCCCTTGGTATCTCTAATTTTCTTAAAGAGATCTCTAGTCTTTCCCTTTCTGTTGTTTTCCTCTATTTCTTTGCATTGATCGCTGAAGAAGGCTTTCTTATCTCTTCTTGCTATTCTTTGGAACTCTGCATTCAGATGCTTATACCTTTCCTTTTCTCCTTTGCTCTTTGCTTCTGTTCTTTTCACAGCTATTTGTAAGTCCTCCCCAGGCAGCCATTTTGCTTTTTTGCATTTCTTTTCCATGGGGATGGTCTTGATTCCTGTCTCCTGTACATGTCACGAACCTCATCCCATAGTTCATCAGGCACTCTATCTACCAGATCTAGGCTCTTAAATCTATTTCTCACTTCCACTGTATAATCATAAGTCATAAATCATAATCATAAATCATTTGATTTAGGTCATACCTCAAAGGTCTAGTGGTTTTCCCTATTTTCTTCAATTTGAGTCTGAATTTGGTAATAAGGAGTTCATGATCTGAGCCACAGTCAGCTCCTGGTCTTGTTTTGGTTGACTCTATAGAGCTTCTCCATCTTTGGCTGCAAAGAATATAATCAATCTGATTTTGGTGTTGACCATCTGGTGATGTCCATGTGTAGAGTCTTCTCTTGTGTTGTTGGAAGAGGGTGTTTGCTATGAGCAGTGCATTTTCATGGCAAAACTCTATTAGTCTTTACTCTGTTTCATTCCGCATTCTAAGGCCAAATTTGCCTGTTACTCCAGGTGTTTCTTGACTTCCTACTTTTGCATTCCAGTCCCCTATAATGACATCTTTTTTGGGTGTTAGTTCTAAAAGGTCTTGTAGGTCTTCATAAAACCGTTCAACTTCAGTTTCTTCAGCGTTACTGGTTGGGGCATAGACTTGGATAACTGTGATATTGAATGGTTTGCCTTGGAGATGAACAGAGATCATTCTGTCATTTTTGAGATTGCATCCAAGTACTGCATTTTGGACTCTTTTGTTGACCATGATGGCTACTCCATTTCTTCTGAGGGATTCCTGCCCGCAGTAGTAGATATAATGGTCTTCTGAGTTAAATTCACCCATTCCGGTCCATGTTAGTTGGCTGATTCCTAGAATGTCGACGTTTACTCTTGCCATCTCTTGTTTGACCACTTCCAATTTGCCTTGATTCATGGACCTGACATTCCGGGTTCCTATGCAATATTGCTCTTTACAGCATCGGATCTTGCTTCTATCACCAGTCACAACTGGGTATTGTTTTTGCTTTGGCTCCATCCCTTCATTCTTTCTGGAGTTATTTCTCCACTGATCTCCAGAAGCATATTGGGCACGTAATGACCTGGGTAGTTCCTCTTTTGGTATCCTATCATTTTGCCTTTTCATACTGTTGATGGGGTTCTCAAGGCAAGAATACTGAAGTGGCTTGCCATTCCCTTCTCCAGTGGACCACATTCTGTCAGACCTCTCCACCATGACCCACCCGTCTTGGGATGCCCCGCAGGCATGGCTTGGTTTCATTGAGTTAGACAAGGCTGTGGTCCTAGTGTGATTACATTGACTAGTTTTCTATGAGTATGGTTTCAGTGTGTCTGCCCTCTGATGCCCTCTTGCAACACCTACCATCTTACTTGGATTTCTCTTACCTTGGGCGTGGGGTATCTCTTCACGGCTGCTCCAGCAAAGCACAGCCGCTGCTCCTTACCTTGGACGAGGGGTATCTCCTTACCGCCGCCGTTCCAGACCTTCAACTTGGGATAGCTCCTCTAGGCCCTGCTGTGCCTGAGCAGCCACCGTTCCTCGGGTTGCTCCTCCTGGCTGCCGGCCCTGGCCTCGGGCTTGGGGTGGCTCCTCAGGGTCACCGCCTCTGACCTTGGACGCGGGGTGTCTCCTCCCGGCCGCCACTGACCTCGGACGCGGTGTAGCTCCTCTCGGCAGCCGCCCCTGACCTCGCGGGGTGGCTCCTCCCGCCGTTCCTGAGCCATCGCAGCTTGGCTCTCTGGGCCGCTGTCCCTGACTTCGGACGTGGGGTAGCTCTCGGCTGTGCCTCGTGCGCTGACCCGCCGCCGCCGCCGCCGCCGCAGCCTGCGCTTAGTGTTTGTTAAAATGCATGTTTTATGAAGTCAGTAAGCCTGACTTCTCCAGCTGTTTTTCTTTCTCAAGATTGTTTTGGCTATTCAGGGTCTTGTGTGGTATAATACAAATTTTAAGATTTTTTTGTTTTATATCTGCAAAAAAATGCCATTGATAATTTGATAAGAGTAATCAAAACAGTATGGTACTGGCATAAAGATAGACTTATAGATCAATGGAACAGGATAGAAAGCCTAGAAATAAACTCACATACCTATGGTCAATTAATCTGTGATAAAGGAGGCAAGAATACACATTGGAGAAAAGATAGTCTCTTTAGTAAGTGTTGCTGGGAAAAAGTGTACAGCCACATGTAAAAGAAGGGAATTAGAGCATTCTCTAACACTATAAACAAAAATAAACTCAAAATTGATTAAAGACTAAAAGGTAAGACTGGATGCTATAAAATTCTTAGAACTCTGACATAAATCTTAGCAATGTCTTTTTGGATCCACCTTCTATAGCAACAACAACAACAACAACAACAAATGGAACATAATTAAACTTAAAAGCTTTTTCACAGAAAAGGAAATCATAAAAACAAATGGAAAGACAACCCACAGAATTGGAGAGAAAATTTGTAAATGATGCAACTGACAAGGGATTAACCTCTAAAATAAACAAACAGCTCATGCAGCTCGATTAAAAACAAAAACTAAAAAAATAAAGGGTAGATCTCAATTTCTCCAAAGAAGACATACAGATGGCCAAAGAACAGAAGATAAGATCCTTACTGCTGCTAATTAGAGAACTGCAAGTCAAAACTACAGTAAGCTCTCACCTCATACAAGTCAGAGTAGCCATCATCGAAAAGTCTACAAACAATACATGCATAAATGCTGGAGTGGGTGTTGAGAAAAGGGAATGCTTCCACTCTGTTGGTGGGAATGTCAACTGGTATAGCCACTATGGAGAACAGTGTGGAGATTCCTTAAGAAATTAAAAATGGAGCTACTGTGTGATCCAACATTCCCAATCCTGGGCATATATCGACAGAAAACCATAATTTGAAAAGATACATGCAGCCCAGTGTTCACTGCAGCACTGTTTACAATAGCCAAGCCATGGAAACAACCTAAATGTCCATCAGCAGATGAATGGATAAAGAAGAGGAACAATGGAATATTACTTAGCCATAAAAAGAATAATGCCATTGTAGCAACATGGATGGACCTGGAGATTATCATACCAAGTGAAGTCAAACACAGAAAGATAAATATCGTGATATCACTTATATGTGGGTTCTTAAAAAATGATACAAATGATATAAATGAACTTATTTACAAAACAGAAGCACAGACTTAGCAAACAAACTTATGGGTTGCCAAAGGGGAGAGGTGAAAGAGAGGGATAAATTAGGAGGTTGGGATTAACATATACATACCTCCCTATATAAAAGTAGATAATCAACAAGGGTCTACTGTACAGCACATAGAACTCTACTCAATACTCTGTAATAACCTATATATGAAAAGAATGTGAAAAAAATAGACATATGGATATGTATAAGCAAATCAATTTGCTGTATACCTGAAACTAACACAACAGTGTAAATCAACTATAGTCCAGCATAAAAACATTTTTAATGCACATTTTCTGTACCCTCTTGGTTCAATTTTGATTCAAGTCTGGGGTGAGTTTATATAATAAGCCTTATTTTTCTAGTCTTCTGTTATACTGGCCATTGAGACGAACAATTTGGCTAGGGTAAATCATGACCGGCTGCCTGGATGAGGCTGTACTTGCACTGGACCATACAGGTTAAGGTTGATGCAGGGAGCAAAGCTTTGCAAGAATAGAGAACAGAACAAATCATATGCACAGGTCAAAGCGTCTGATAGAATTTGAGCTGGTGTTTCCTCAAGTCTGAATCTTGCTGAGGGAAGGAACTGGGGGAAAGAAGAACATTCGTGGTCTTACTGAGTGACTCATTTTCCTTCTTTGACCCTCTGAGCTTCTGCTATCAAAGTATTTTTAGACAGGTCACACAACCTAATAAGCCAGGGCAGGAAAATGTCAGGGAGAAGATGGAGTGGACAAGGCAGGTGAGTGACGGCAGTTCATGGCAGTCTCTTCTCTGAGAACTGAGCTCTGTAATAGCTTCTGTGTCGGAAACTCTCACTGTGTGAGTTAGAAATGGGCCAAATGGTAGCTACTAACAATCCACTGAAGGGGATTGTTACTTTACTGTCCAAAGGGGCTCTTCGGAGCTGGCTCTTCCTGCATGCCCTACAGAAGTGTTTTATGTGGCTAACTCTTCCCATGACCTCAGGAACAATAGTTTTACAGGGCAAAATATCAGATACTCAAACAGTCTTCCTAGGGAGGTGGGTAAGGGGAAAGATGATCTGAAGATGTATATTTAGTAAATACCAGGCGGAACCAATGAAATCTGTGAGAGTCACAGGGTGAGGAAGGGAGAGAGGCAGGAGAGTGGGAGTCAGAAAAGCTTCTAGAAAGAGAAGAAATATAATATCCAAATCTAACTTTGAAGGGTGAAATGAAATCCTCACCAGATTAATATCAGCTACAAGGTTGCAGCAACTTTGAGATATCAAGACTGGTATTCTTTCCTTGGTAACCAGTGGTTCTTTGGAACTGAGGTGACCAAATGGTCCTGGATTGTTTGGGACTTTCCTGGTTTTCCAATGGAAAGTTTCATGTCCCAGGAATCCTCTCAGTCCCAGCAAACTGGACGAGTTGCTGGCTCTGATGGTAATATGAGCATCCCATCCTCTGTGCCTCAGAAGAGAGATGATACAGCAGAACATGGAGAACAACAGAGCCAGTTCTTGGCTTCTGAGTTTCAAAGCCTAGACCCAGGTATAAGGCAGGATGAGACTGTATGATCATGTACTAAGGGCAAAGCTTCCAGCCCAGTTTAGATACAGATTCTGAGATGGCGCCAGACAGGGTTAGGACCAGATATAAGGCACAGATCCTAGACCGGTGTTGTCAACAGAACTTTCTAGGATGATAGCAGTGTTCTATAATAAACACTGTGTTCTTCAGTGTGGTAGCCACCAGCCACGTATGGTTACTGAGCACTCAAGATGTGGTTAGTATTGCTAATCTGGCATATGTTACCCAGTTTAAATCTGAATGATCGCATGTGGCTAGTGGCTACTGTACTGCACAGCTTGGTCTTAGATACAGCTGGGCCCTTTCCCCTGAACAGAGTCACGGGTGCAAGGGAGTTGATGAAGCTGAATGATGGATCCTCTGGATAAGATTGGGAAACCAAGAGCAGAGTGGATCTGAGCCTCATTGCTGGGGGTGGGAAGACTCTGAAAGTCCCTAAGCCAATAAGACATGAGAGCAGAAGGTGTACTTATGCAATGTGTCAAGACAGACAGGCCCAAGCAACCCCAAGGGGTTTCTGGGGTCCCAGGATGCTGTGGGCAATACACGGCCGTGGCACCCAGCACTGTGGAACAATCCAGAGATGACTCAGGGACTTGGCAGATCTGCAGGGTGCTCCTGCAGATAGACAGAGACCTGCTCCTGCAGATCAACATAGATGGAGAGATGCCTACCGTCTAGACCTGCCATCTCGAGCCCACATCAGCTCCCTGGAACTGCCTCAGAGCCCAGGGAGAAGCCATGAGTCAACTGAGATGAAGTCCCTGTCATTTTCAGAAGGAAAGGGAGATTTAACACAGACATTAGGTTCAGAGACAGAAAAAGAAAGTAAAATTTCTTGCACAACTGAACATATAGACTGAGGCTTATACCCTCTACACTCTCATATACTTACGTTTCCTCTTGCATGGTGCTGTGCCAAGTATGTGACCAGCATTTACATAAGTCTACAACAGTCTATGAAAGAAGTACTGTTATTACCTGCATTTTACCAATGAGGCAGCTGAAGCCCAGAAAGTTCTTGTAACTTTCTTCTAGACACCCAAGGCTCATAAATGTTGCAGTCAAGATTCCATTCTAGGTTTGTCTTCCTTTCAAAACATTTAACCTCTCTCCAGGTTGGAATCTGTTTATCTACTTCAATTCCTATTTTCTTTTAGAAACAATGCCCTTCTTATCTCAGAGAAGCCTTACTCACTTTAAATACATGCTTTGAGTAGAGATTGCCAATCAGGATAACTTACCACCCAGCCCAGATGAGGAAGAAGTAATGACATGGATTCAAACCCCATTTTGTTTCCTTTTGGGTACATAGTGACTCCCTATTTTGCAGGCTTTGTTGTGGTTACATGGACCATGTGAATGAGTTGTGGCCAAGGGAGTGTGCGAATGTGGGAGGATGTGACATGTGTCTTTCACTCAGGAGACAGAGGGACAGACAGACTGGGAGATATAAGGAAGCAAAGACATAAGTCAAGTTAGAGAAGTATGTCTAGGAAGGACATGGATGTAATCCCTGCCCTATAATACTGAGTACATGCAAATAGAGGAGAAGAGCTACTACATTTATCAGACAAACCACAAACCTTGAGTTTCAAAAAAAAGAAAAAGTCTTTGACTATTGAACTTGTAAAACAATCTCAGGCCTCAAAACTCACCCAGGAGGACTTGGGATTCTGAAGCAGTGGAGCCCCCTAGGAGACCACACTTGTCAGTATCTAGTTCAGACATGCCAGGGGGATGGTCAAGGCAGTGTTTTCCAGAGGCTAGAATTAGATCAAGTCAAGAAACCAGAACTGCTGTGGTCAAGGTGTGCCATCCTTCTCTTTACTGAAGGGGAGCTAGTTTCCTGTCCCTACTCCTCCGATGTGTGGGAAATGGGACAGGCAGATGACTGGCCTTCAGATTCCCTAGTCACCAGCTTGCAGGGAGCCACATCTGGTCACCTAGCCAGACCACAAAGCCCAGCTTCCTCTGCAGCTCGGTAGAGCCACCTGACAGTCTTGGCCAATGAACTGCATATAAGCGGAGAAGAGAGGGGTGCCAGAGGGGTCCCAAAGGTGGGGTTGAGCTGCCGTTGAGTAAACCAAAGGGACAAGTTGGTAGGTAGAATGGGGGAAGGGTCCTCTGTTCCTACAGGCTTGGGCCAGTTCTTGGTGGGAGTCACTCCTTTGGAGTTTTCTAGAAAGGCCTGCTGTTGCAGTTGTATGGATTATGTGCTGGACAAGAAGCCTTGCTGAGAGAGTAAGTAAAGGCTAAATCCTCACTCATGCTCTGCTCACCTGCACGTGTCCTGTGTCCACCGGGGACAAGGTCACGCATGTCTCTACAGAAAGCATCACCTCCTCGCTGAGCCATGGACCTGGAGGCTCTGCCTGCTAGAGGGAGCCAAGGGTTTCCCACTGGTTTTCCTTCTCTCCTAGGAGACACCTTTATAATTTGTGCAGAGGAGCCACATGGGCTAGTCTGGTGTCTCCATCTCTGCAGTTTTGGCATCGACTGGGGGTTTGCCACGTCAGACTTCTGATCACTTCCCTGCCATGACCTTGCTTTTACAGGTGGTGAAAATATGAGACTCTGGCTCCTCTAAAACCTTTAATTTGGAATAAAATAAAAAGTATAACCTTATTTTCAAAGATGTGTTGAGCAACACTTCTACTTCTTTCCAAGCTTCCTCCTCCCATGTATGGTGGGCAAGGAGGAAACGTGAGGCGCCCTTTGAGTGTTCCTGCAGCTCTCAGGACTGCCAGGAACTGCTGGAAACTTGTACTCAGTTTTATTATGATCATTTTTCTTCTTGCCTCCTTGATTTGGTATTTCTAGTAAACCTCCTCATTAAAGCAATATTAAGCCAACTCATACATATGTATATAGTCTCTTAATTATCTGTTGATGGATATGGACTGTGATACATTTACATAATGAGCTTTTAAAACATGCAGATGCACTTTACAATTAGACCCAGGTGGGGGCTGGGTGAGGCAGAACTTGGAAAAACAAGCTAACTTTCTCTCTTGACAATACCCAAGGCACATACGAGAGAGAGCCCCTGAAGTCTGAAGGTGCAAATCTGTACTGCTGAGGAGCTTAGTTCCTCCTTACAGATTTCAGATAATATTAGGGATGTTGTTGAATTAGAAGCCAGGCCAAGTGAATTGCAATTACATCCTATTCTGAATGCTGAGAGTGAAGCAAATAAATCAGAAAAGCAATAATACAGTCAAGACTGGGGAGCCATAACTAGTGTGGTGAACATTCCCCTGTCCTTCAGTATCTAATAGCCAGTTCCCCTCCATTCTGAGCACAGGGGAGAGGCACATTGCCCACACTTGAAATTAGGCATGGCCCTGAAAGATGAGCAGAGGTAATATTGGTCAACTTTGTACAAAAGTATTGAAGAGCCATTTTGTGAGATTCCAAGTTCTCTTCATTTTGGTTTGAGTCTGGAGAAACCCAAATGGTAGAGCTTCTGTCAGCCTGGGTTCTGGACTCAGGGGTGGCATGGAGCAGAGAACACTATTGATATATGCTGTATACGTAGCATTAGCTAGAAACGAAACTTTCTTGTTCAAGGCACTGAGGATGGTATGTTGTTGTTGTAACAGTAACAAGCCAAGCCCATCCTGACTGATAAAGCCAGGACCAGAGACTTGAATACTATTCCAGGAACAACCTTTGCTAGAAAACTTGAATCTAAGAGCTAACTTGACCATGATGGCTACTCCATTTCTTCTGAGGGATTCCTGCCCGCAGTAGTAGATATAATGAGTCTGAAATGCAGTACTTGGATGCAAGCTCAAAAACGACAGAATGATCTCTGTTCATCTCCAAGGCAAACCATTGATAATCACGGTAATCCAAGCCTATGCCCCAACCAGTAACGCTGAAGAAACTGAAGTTGAATGGTTCTATGAAGATCTACAAGACCTTTTAGAAGTAACACCCAAAAAAGATGTCCTTTTCATTATAGGGGACTGGAATGCAAAAGTAGGAAGTCAAGAAACACCTGGAGTAACAGGCAAATTTGGCCTTGGAATACGGAATGAAGCAGGGCAAAGACTAACAGAGTTTTGCCATGAAAATGCACTGGTCATAGCAAACACCCTCTTCCAACAACAAAAGAGAAGACTCTACACATGGACATCACCAGATGGTCAACACCGAAATCAGATTGATTATATTCTTTGCAGCTAAAGATGGAGAAGCTCTATACAGTCAACAAAAACAAGACCAGGAGCTGACTGTGGCTCAGATCATGAACTCCTTATTACCAAATTCAGACTCAAATTGAAGAAAGTAGGGAAAACCACTAGATCATTCAGGTATGACCTAAATCAAATCCCTTATGATTATACAGTGGAAGTGAGAAATAGATTTAAAGGCCTAGATCTGATAGATAGAATGCCTGATGAACTATGGAATGAGGTTCGTGACATTGTACAGGAGACAGGGATCAAGAGCATCCCCATGGAAAAGAAATGCAAAAAAGCAAAATGGCTCTCTGAGGAGGCCTTACAAATAGCTGTGAAAAGAAGAAAAGCGAAAAGCAAAGGAGAAAAGGAAAGATATAAGCATCTGAATGCAGAGTTCCAAAGAAAACCAAGAAGAGATAAGAAAGCCTTCTTCAGTGATCAATGCAAAGAAATAGAGGAAAACAACAGAATGGGAAAGACTAGAGATCTCTTCAAGAAAATTCGAGATAGCAAGGGAACATTTCATGCAGAGATGGGCTCAATAAAGGACAGAAATGGTATGGACCTAACAGAAGCAGAAGATATTAAGAAGAGGTGGCAAGAATACACGGAAGAACTGTACAAAAAAGATCTTCAAGACCCAGATAATCATGATGGTGTGATCACTCACATAGAGCCAGACATCCTGGAATGTGAAGTCAAGTGGGCCTTAGAAAGCATCACTAAGAACAAAGCTAGTGGAGGTGATGGAATTCCAGTGGAGCTATTTCAAATCCTGAAAGATGATGCTGTGAAAGTGCTGCACTCAATATGCCAGCAAATTTGGAAAACTCAGCAGTGGCCACAGGATTGGAAAAGGTCAGTTTTCATTCCAATCCCAAAGAAAGGCAATGCCAAAGAATGCTCAAACTACCGCACAATTGCACTCATCTCACATGCTAGTAATGCTCAAAATTCTCCAAGCCAGGCTTCAGCAATACGTGAACCATGAACTTCCTATGTTCAAGCTGGTTTTAGAAAAGGCAGAGGAACCAGAGATCAAATTGCCAACATCTGCTGGATCATGGAAAAAGCAAGAGAGTTCCAGAAAAACATCTATTTCTGTTTTATTGACTATGCCAAAGCCTTTGACTGTGTGGATCACAATTAACTGTGGAAAATTCTGAAAGAGATGGGAATACCAGACCACCTGACCTGCCTCTTGAGAAATCTGTATGCAGGTCGGGGAGCAACAGTTAGAACTCGACATGGAACAACAGACTGGTTCCAAATAGGAAAAGGAGTACATCAAGGCTGTATATTGTCACCCTGCTTATTTAACTTCTATGCAGAGTACATCATGAGGAATGCTGGACTGGAAGAAGCACAAGCTGGAATCAAGATTGGCAGGAGAAATATCAATAACCTCAGATATGCAGATGACACCACCCTTATGGCAGAAAGCCAAGAGGAGCTAAAAAGCCTCTTGATAAAAGTGAAAGAGGAGAGTGAAAAAGTTGGCTTAAAGCTCAACACTCAGAAAACGAAGATCATGGCATCCGGTCCCATCACTTCATGGTAAATAGATGGGGAAACAGTGGAAACAGTGTCAGACTTTATTTTGGGGGGCTCCAAAATCACTGCAGATGGTGACTGCAGCCATGAAATTAAAAGATGCTTACTCCTTGGAAGAAAAGTTATGACCAACCTAGATAGCATATTCAAAAGCAGACATTACTTTGCCGACTAAGGTCCGTCTAGTCAAGGCTATGGTTTTTCCAATAGTCATGTATGGATGTGAGAGTTGGACTGTGAAGAAGGCTGAGCACCAAAGAATTGATGCTTTTGAACTGTGGTGTTGGAGAAGACTCTTGAGAGTCCCTTGGACTGCAAGGAGATCCAAGCGGTCCATTCTGAAGGAGATCAGCCCTGGGATTTCTTTGGAAGGAATGATGTTAAAGCTGAAACTCCAGTACTTTGGCCACCTCATGCGAAGAGTTGACTCATTGGAAAAGACTCTGATGCTGGGAGGGATTGGGGGCAGGAGGAGAAGGGGACAACAGAGGATGAGATGGCTGGATGGCATCACCTACTTGATGGACTTGAGTCTGAGTGAACTCTGGGAGACGATGATGGACAGGGAGGCCTGGCGTGCTGCGATTCATGGGGTCACAAAGAATCGGACACGACTGAGCGACTGAACTGAACTGAACTGAAGAGCTAACTTGAATCTGAAGAAAGAGTTCTGTAGCTCAGAAACAGATGAAGGAAGCTAACACAAACCCATCTTCATTGTTTCCCCAAAGGGACCATTGAGGTAGGTTCCCTAATCTTACACCTAAAAGACAGCACAGTCTTTTCAGTTTTACTGGGCTGACTAATGTTTCCACCCAGCTTCAGCGCAGGCTCCTGGCAGCTGCTACAATTTGACGTTTAGAATAAGTAAATGTAGTAAATGTACCTGATCCATCTGACGGACTGTTATAATGGTGACCGGTGATTTGTTAAATCATTGTTAAAAAAAGATTGAGTTCCCTCAAATAAAAATTATGATATAAATCCTTACTTGACACTAATATCTGATAGAGGAAAAAATTAGAAAGTAATTTGAACTGTGGTGTTGGAGAAGACTCTTGAGAGTCCCTTGGACTGCAAGGAGATCCAACCAGTCCATTGTAAAGGCAATCAGTCCTGGGTGTTCTTTGGAAGGACTGATGCTAAAGCTGAAACTCCAGTACTTTGGCCACCTCATGTGAAGAGTTGACTCATTGGAAAAGACCCTGATGCTGGGAGGGATTGGGGGCAGGAGGAGAAGGGGACGACAGAAGATGAGATGGTTGGATGGCATCACCAACTCTATGGACAAGAGTTTGGGTGAACTCCGGGAGTTGATGATGGACAGGAAGGCCTGGCATGCTGCAATTCATGGGGTTGCAAAGAGTTGGACATGACTGAGTGACTGAACTGAACTGTCAGATACCAAAAGGGTCCTAAGTAAGAAATTGGTTTTCATTCACAGAAGCAATAGAGGAACTGGCTATGGTTTTAAGACCCATAAGAAGGAGTGGGTCCTCAGTGAAAGAGAAATTCTTTCTCCTTGCAACCCAAAGGAGAAAAAAGTAAGACTCTTTTTTTTTTTTTTAATGTACCACCCACTTTTCTAACTACATTAGTTATGTAACTCATTTATTCATCACAAAACCCTATGAGGAAACCAAGGCACAGAGAGGTCAAGTAACTTGACTAGGGTTCTGGCTCAGCCAGCCCAGTTTCAAAGCTTATGCTGATATTAAAGAACCATTGACTAAAACTGTCTATCTCTGGCCATTCAGGATTATAACTGCTTACATGAGTTACCTCACACTGGGAGGTCCCATGAAGGAACACAGAACTGAAAAGCTACCGCCAGCTAGAAGAATTTGGGAGGGGCCAAAGCAGGGAGGAGATGCCAACCCATAATATGTACTGCTGACCTCCCAGAAACCCTTGCACTAGAAACTACCCTGACTGAGAGATGCACCCACTGCCAGGAATTGGACCAAATAAGGGCACAAGTAAGCTGACTGGCCAGGGACAATCTGGACAATTAAACCCACACCATGAAACCTGAGACTGCGAGCCGCATGGCGAAGTAGCTCTCTTGGGTTCCCTTACTCTGCTGTCCTCTGCCCCTTCCCAATAAGGTCTTTTGCTTTGTCAGTACAGTAAGTGTGTCTCTTCAGATAATTCACTTCTTAATGTTAGACAAAAGCCTACTCTCAGGCCCTGGAAGAGGTCCCCCTCATATTACTATAACAGTAATAGTATTGGAATTTTAGGTGCTTCTGTATCTACAATGTGTGAGCAATTTAAAAAGCCAAAAGATGGATGGAGAGATGAGTTAATTAAAAATAAAACTATTGCTAAAGGCTAATTTTCAAAATAAGGTACAATGGTGACTTTTATCCAAATAAAATATAAACAAGTGTCTAAGATTTTATTTAATCTTAGACTAAATTAATCAAGGAGGGAATCAGGACGGTATTACAAACTTTCTTTCAGATACGCCATGTGTATATGGACAGATAAGGATTTGGGAAATGAATTTACAATGTTAGGACTAGCAGAATGGGGCAATATCCAGGGAGTAACATCAGTTGCATTCCCCTGGACACAGCTAGCGTTTCTATGGCAAGCATTATATGCATTACTATCTGTTGTCTACAAGTTAACTTCTATTTCTGCAGGGTTGTAAACAGTCTAGTCAAAGACAAAAATGTGCACATTTATGAAATCTGATGGCCACTGACACTCCACATAAAAGATATCCAGTAATCCCTTTTTACACTTTTCAAAATCTCCCATGTTATTCTCTCCAATATTTCTCATCTTTGTAGGTAGGAAATTAAGTGAGTCTTAGAATTTTTTTGCCTCTGTGAGCAGGGATCTGGGAAAAAAAGAGTTGGTTGGGATCCTTATCCTTCCTGTCATCTAACTGAGAAGGTCATTTCTAACATATGGTTCATTTTGAAAAACATTAAAAAAAACCTTCATATTCTCTTTTAACATCATTTAAGGTTTCAAATCGAATGTCTTCACCAAAAATAAACTCAACAACATCCCGCACTTGGTCCTGGCATCCCCTTTATGTCATACCTTCCTCCTCTACTTGTGGCTCAGCTGGTAAAGAATCCACCTGCAGTGTGGGAGACTTGGATTCAATCCCTGGGTTGGGAAGGTCCCCTGGGGAAGGGAAAGGGTACCCACTCCAGTATTCTGGCCTAGAGAATTCCACTGACTATAGTCCATGGCGCCGCAAAGAGTCGGACACTGAGTGACTTTCACTTCTTTCATTTTCCTCCTCGACATTAAAACACAAGGGTCTAGAAAGGAGGACTATGGAGGGGAGAACTGAGGACATGAAGCTAGTTTTGAGTACCTTCAACCTGTAATTTTCAGAAAAGAGAATGGATTTCTTTTGGAGTTCCAAAGAATAACATTCACCAGAGGTGGAAACTGCAGAGATGATTTCTGCTCAACAGAAGAAATGGAGTTTTGCCCTTAGAGATGTTTTCACCAAAGAATTGGGCTGCCTTTTTACATAATGGTATCTGTATCATTTGAGTGGCTAGCAGAGGGTGTATATCTTTTGTTGATGATGCCCACAGACCCTTAGAGGGACAAGATGGACTCTGTCTTGGGACCCAAGCTCCCAAGCAGCAGCGCTCAAGCTCTAGCATGCATACGAATCATAGGAGAACTTGGGGAACACCCAGATATTTGCCACCCCACCCTTCACTTCCAAAGATTCAGATTCAGGTGGTTGGGTGTGAGGACCAGGATTCTGCATTTCTAAGGAGCTCCTGGGTAATGCTGATGAAGCCCTCCTAGGAACATACATTGGCTGGTTATTCTTTGGAGGGCCCTGTGCAGACCGTCTCCCTTTCACACTCATCTTTACAGGGGACAGTGCCTAAGGGCTGAGAGGCTGTGCCCAGCTAGAGCCTAGACTCCTCCCCCTCTGGACCACCTTTGGGGTTCTTCCTAGAATTCCCAGAATTCCTTGACCAAAGACTTCCAGCTTCCTGCCTGGGCCTGCATAGATTCTGCTCTTGATTTGGCCTCCTGAATCAAACTGTTAGTTTGTTTTAAATTTAATTCAGAGACGGATATGGGATCGATGAGGGTTGAATTGTGCCTCCCTAAACATGTTGAAGTTCTAAACCCCGGTATCTGTGAATGTAACCTTATTTGGACATAAGGTGTTTGCAGCTATAACCCCATGACATGTCAAGTTAAAATGAGATCATTAGGGTCATCCCTAATCCAATATAACTGGTTTTCTTAGAAGAAGAGGGACATTTATACATAGACACACATACAGAGGAGGAGGCTGCATGAAGACACAGAGATGCAGGGCCAACCGCAGGGGACGACAGATGCAGTTTGGAGTGAAGAAGCTGCGGACCAAGGACCGACAGTTATCACCAGGGGCTGGAAGTGTCAGGGAATGAGTCTCCCCTAGAGCCTTCAGAGGTGCTGAAGTGCGTGGCCCTGCTGACACCTTAATATTTGAGTTCCAGCCTCCAGAACTGTAAGACAATAAATGTCTGCTGTTTTGAAGCCCCCTGGTTGGGAATAAGTTTCTGTTGCTTTTAAGCCCCCTGGTACAGTAGATACTGGAAATGAAGGCCGCAGTTTTGGCTCCACAGGGAGCTTCTCCGAAAGGCAGAGCTGGCTGGCTGCAGAGCAGATACCCTTTAGGGAGAGGACAGGAGAAGAGGGAGGAAGGGTCGTATCATTTCCCAAAATGGGATGAAGACCACAGAGACTAGGAGTGAGTGAAAATGGTGGTTGAGAGGCCCTTGGATTTGCCCTGAGGCAGAGGAGAGATGCAGGTTAGAAGCAGATGAGGAGGTTGGGGAGGGAGGGGAATCAGGTCCATGGAGGGAGGAAGCAGAGAGAGCAGCGAGTCACCCTGTCCCGAGGCTGATGTTGCTGTCGGGCCTCTTCAGTTAGCAGGGATGACACCCACGTGCACACACCAATGACAGCGCGTCGTCTCCACTGTTTGCTTTCTGGCCCCAGGTTCAGAAACACACAAACAGCTAAATACGTGCTAAGACCAGACCAAAGGACCAAGCATCAGACAGCTCCCTGAAACACTGCTTTTTGATTATGTTGTACAAGATCAGCGAGTCCCTCATTCTCTCCCGTGGGAAGGTCATTGGACGGAGTGGTTAGCAATATCAGGAACTGACTTCTAAGTGAATCATTATCTGGTCTGTTTTCTTCCTATTTTCTAATAGCCCATAAGCCTCTCTGTCCCTGGTCTCTGAACATTGCATCACACTCCAATAGCGATGGACACTACTCCCCAAGGGCTGTAATTCCAACTTCTTTTCAAATCCAGAAAATTCCACCCTGCCCCCCTCCAAGGCCGTTAGATTCTTACAAAAGTCCAGTGGGAGCTCAGGAGTTGGGGATGCTTACAAGGAAAGGTCTTGCTTGCTAGTCATAGTTTGGGCAATAGAGAGTTTTGTGGTGAGGGATTAAAAAAAAGAACTAGAAGGAACCTGAGTATCCTCTTCTCTCCCTGGTCCTTGCGCCAGACAGAAGAGACAACTGCAGTGTGGCCTGCGGTGGTTTCCATGGATGTGGTTCTTCCTGGGTCTCTGTAGATGGAGAGGAGTAGATTTCCTGGGGAAAGACCCTGAGGACAAGTGAGGAGCAGACAGGGAAGGGATGTGGCGGAGACAACCCTGGGAAGGATGAAGGGGTCAGTGTCTGGGGCTGAGCCTTCGGGTAATTTTTTTTTCTTGAGTCTTCTCACATCATCCCACAGTACTTCAAAAATCAAATTCCTACCCAAAGTATCAACCTTTTAGGATGACACCTGGTTTCCAAATGCTTTCTCTCCAAGAAGGGGGGGCGGAAACAGAAAGCATTTTAGAAGAATCTTGGTGAGAGGGTGAAATCTGCTTCAACTCTCTTTCCTGCCCAGGTGTGGATGCTAAATCATATTTGGGGAACTTCCCCCAATCCCTAGGTTGTGTCGAAGTTTGGGGACTATCAAAGTGCTAAAACATGGATGGAGGACAGGGAGAGAGAATGTGACTGTCTTCCCACTCCATCTGCCTATTCTGGCATCCACTAATATTCCCTCCTTCTCATCTTGCCTATCAAGAGTCTACTCAGATGGGCACTTGTCTGTCTGTCTAGACACCACACTCGGCTGTGACTCTAGTGCTCATAGGCAAGGCTTGGTGCCAGGGAACTCTGTCAGGCTTGCCCTCTGTTTTCCCCCTCCTTCCAGCCCAGGAAGCCTGCTGCACGTCTCTCTGGTCTCTGATTCCCCAAACTCGAGGATGCCTATCCCCAGGACTGGGATGGGGACAGTGAGTCAGGAAGCAACACGGACAACTTCGGTTTTCCTGCTTCCCCTGCATCCTTCCTTTGCCTCAGTCTACAGAACCATTATCTAGTCCGGGATGGGAAAAACGAATTGGGATTGATCACGCGTTCTTTAAAAACTACAAGGTATAGGATACACGCCCCGAGTCCTTCAAGATTTGGGCCCAAATTCTTAAAGCCAGGATTTTGCTGACTTTGTTTCCCTGTTTCCATCTCACAACCCTTCCCTGAAACAATATAGAGAATATTTTTTTCCTGGGACCTTGATGGGAGAAAGGTTCTGAAGGGAACATGAAGTCTGTAGTAAAGTGTCGTTGAATTGCCACATCATATTAGGATGCTATAAAGTGTAGACTTATTCTAGAAGCAACGTAGGAGACAGTAGTAGGTTAGAGGATGAATTTGAGGGCGCGATCCCGGTTGCAGGTGTCTGCATTACGGGAAAGTCTTGATAAGAGGTGATTTTATACCCTGACTTGAACTGTGGAATCAAAAAGGAAACATCTTTTTAGATGCATAGGATCTAGTGTACACACAACATTTGCTGACTCTTTGTATGTGAAGAGTGAGGGAGTAGGTGGAATCTAGGGGGACTCTCAAGTTTATGACTTAGGAGACCAAACGGATAGAATGTTATCAACCAAAACAAAGACTGTAAGGAGGAGAACAGGCTTGGGTGGGATACTCTGCCAAAAAGAGGCTAATTCATGCAGTAGAAAGAGCATTGTCTCCTTATTGCTGTATGACAAATCACCACCAAACTTAGTGGCTTAAAACAGCAGACGCTTATTATTTCGAAGTTTTTGTGGTTAGGAACTTGCACTTGGATTCTCTAATTTAGGGAATCTCATAAGGCTGCAGTCAAGACATTGAACAGGACTGAGCTCTCACTTGAGGATTCCACCAATCACACTTACATGGACGTTGTCAGGATTCAGTTCCTTCAGGGCTGTTGGACAGAGGTTTTCCTCAGCTTTTGCCAAGGGGGATGACCCAATCCGGCCGCTTGTTTCATCAAAGCTGGCAAGGGAAAGCTGAGAGAGTCTGCCAGTAAGTTGGAAGTGACTATTTTGTAATAACCAGGACTGGAAGCAACATTCTGTCACCGTTGCCTTATGCTATTCATTGCAAGCAAGTGCTAGGGCCAGCCCATGTTTAAGGGGACGCACTTACACAAGGACGTGAATCTCAAGGTGTGAGGATTTCGAGGGCCATCTTAGACCCTGCCTGCCACATTCAGACAGACCTAGAATTGAATTTTCCTTTTGCCACTCACTAGGTGGTAATTCTGAATAAGTTCTCTGAGTGTTCTAAACTTATTTCCTCATCTATAAAATAGAAATATTACTACCTATCTCACTGGATGGCAGGCAGGTTGAACAAGAATAAAGGTAACAAAGCTATCACGTTGTTTTTCCCTCTGCCATGCCGATGAGCAACTTTCCAGCTAATTCCTTCTTTGTCAGCCTGAGGCTCAGGGTAATGACCTGTGAGTAACTTGGGTTCACCCCAACCCTGACCGATAGTATCAGTGAGAAACAAACCCTTGTAATCATCTCACTGGGATCTGGGGATGGATGTTACTACAGCAAAGTCTAGCCTATCTGGCTGATACATCCTTTCAAATGGGTCTACATATTACTGATTTATTGTCAATTTCTTTACCTTGAATGGTACTACATTTCAAGCTGGTTTTTTCATTGTTCTTCACACTGCCTTCATTTCTTAATACTGTCATTTGGTGCCACAGAAACAAAACAGATCTTTCTGTTATTGCTTGCCTAAAGGCCCAATTTTAGTTGTGGTAAGAGGGGCTGTCTCAGACAAGGGATGCCATTTCCCAGCCTTTGAGGGATCCTGCTCCAGCAGGCTGGGTAATTTGTTAAAGACTAAAGGGATGCGGAGGAGGTGCAGTGTCACCAGCAACAGGCAAACACGCTCACGTGGTTTCTTCCTGTGTCTGACAAGATTTTTAATTGTTTCTGAAGAAATCAGCCAGCTAACGATAACCATATGGGACTGTTAAAACACAGGGTAACAGAATAATACAGTTGGATCATGTTCCTTTAGTTGTCTGTAAAATGGCATGTAATTTGTAAACCAAAAATGGTGCCTAAGGCAACAATCATAGCGAGGTTCTTCATTAGAAATTCCTCTCAACTTTTCCCCCAAATGATTCCAAATGGATAGCACTCTTTAAAACAGTTCATTTTAACAACATTCCTTAAAGGACCATTGCACTCACAATTTTTTTTTTTTAATAAACCTAATCATCTGCCTAATCCTATTGATTTTGGGTCCCTCCTCTCCTCTCACACTTCATATAATCTGCAGCATTTTCTTTCCTACCAGTACTCCAGGACTCCCTATTTGGTCGCCATTTCAGTAGATGGCAGCAGGACAGGGATTCTGGGTGTTGCTACATAAATTTGCCAGAGATATTCTTTTAGTTTATGTCTTACAAAGACCTAACTTAGGGATAAGGGTTAAAATCACACGATGGGAGGAAATATATATATATAGTTAAGGAATGGCTAAAGAAAATATGCTGTATAAAATAGACAGTAAATGACACAAGGCTTTAGACACTGCGTGGTTTCAGCACTAATGACCAATCCCTTCTTCAGTTACAGTGGGGACAGATCCTCTCCAGGAGGGCCTGGAGTGAAAATCCAGTCTAGTTCTTACTTCAGCAGCTCTTCTTCTATGGTTGTGGGTGTATTTCTCTGGACTCCTGTTGAGCATTTTCCATTCTACTGTGGACCAGGTCTGACATCATGAGAATCCAGACGGGCACATATTTGGATCAAGGCTGCTGAACAAACCACAGAGGGGTTTCTGTCTGTCCATTGGCCTCTGTGTCTGTTTTTCTCTGTAATGGCACAAAGTTTAGGTTTTAACACAACACAGACTTGGAGACTTTCAATCTCGAGGATGCAAACAGGTTTTCTACTGTTTGGCTCTTTCTGTTCCTGCTGCATGAATCAGCAGGGCTCCTGAAATGATGGCAACCTATTCTCGCAAATGCAAACCCAGTCGGCACTCAGCTTCTCCCACTTCACTGCACTGAATAGTTACCAGAGGTGCTTGCTAAAAATACAGATTTCCAGATTCTGCTTCTGTCTACTGAATCAGAATAGGTGAGAGTGGAGTTCTCAACTCTATTTGTAAAAACAAACTTTTGAGATGATTCTGACATCTATTGGTCAGACAACTCCTTCCATGAAAAACACTGCTTATTTGATGCCCTCCCCCTGGGATTCTACAGGATTTCTCAGCTTTGCTTGGGGAATGAATATATCCTGGTCTGAGTGATAAATGAACATCTTTCCTTCGTTATTCAAAAGGCTTTTTATCTTAGATGGTTTTCTTGCTCTCACCTTCAAATGTATTTCACTAAGTTCTTGCTGCTAACTTGGATGATAAATCTACTTAAGCCAAGCAACAGTACAAAGCTCCTGGTTGCAATGCTGGGATGTGGTGGAAGAACCATGAAGCCAGCATGTTTGTTATAACTGACACGTGTCTAGGAGAGTCTACCGTTAAAAGATGTTTCCTTATTTCTTTCTAAGATATCTCCAAATAAATGCCCAACTAGATGGTAACCTCATTAAAGGCAGCACTAAAAAAAAAAACAAAAACACTCCTGTACTTCCCTGATAGTTATCAGTCCATTATCTATAATATGGTGGTAATTTGAAATTCCTTCCACTACAGCATACTTGGGAAAGATGGTTAAAATATAATCAATATATTCTCAAATGCAAAGATGAGAATGAAAAAAAGTAAGAGAAATCCTTGGGGGCCCAAAACAAAGACGTTGAAAGCCCAGGCTCAGACGATATTTGCCGGTTTCAGAACTAAGAAACGTGGTTTCAGAACTAAGAAACCTAGTTTCAGCAGCTCTGTGGGAACAAAAACAAGATCTTGGCCTTGCTAAAGTCAGGGGTGGCGATGAGATGACGATATAAATCTGGGACCCTGAAAGAATGGGCTAGAAAACATTGCTCCCTAAGAGAGATGAGAAATAAATGTGTCTGTCTTGACCAAAGTTCTGAGTGAGTAAAAACATCTCCTCAAAAGTAGTAACAATAGACTTGCTAGCATGTGGGTTTGGATTCACATTTATACTGCAATTAGTTAGAGTCAGCCGCAGTGGCCTTTACCATACAGAAGACGTTTTATCAACAGCTTAGTTGACATTTAGAATTGAGTACATGGATTTCTTGGAGGCTGCTATGTGACCTTGCGAGAAGAGGCTTTTGCAACAAATTTTAAAATTCTTGAGAGAAAGTAAATGATAGGAATTAACAGCTGGTACTTAGCCCAAAAGGTTTTGTCAGGGAAAACCTATAGTGTTCAGCTAATCTGTTAACCTTGCAAGTGATAAAGAGATAGACACAGCAACGTGACCTAGATAGAAAAGTGAAGAACTGGAGAAGAGGTCCATGATGGTGGGTGATACAGCAACATGGTCAAATTTTAGGACACTCACGGACTTCCTTGGTGATCCAGTGGTTAAGATTCTGTGATTCTATTGCAGGGGGTGAGGGTTTGAGCCCTGGTGAAGGAACTAAGATCCCAGGCAGCCAAAATTTTTTAAAAAATGTATACAGTGTAAGACAAGATATACGAGCCTAGAAAAGAAATTTGGGATGTATGTCAAGCATGAGAACTGCCAACACCTTTAAATTAGAAGACAAGTGGGTTTGAATTCAAGTGTTTATTTCTTTTGGCCCTGTTCCAAGAAGACGGCTGTTGATGCCCTGGTGCTCAGTGTGGCTTCACACTTGACCACGTTGACCATCCTCAAAGAGGATGATGTCACCTGTCACTTAAGGGCAACCATCTAGTTTTGGAACTTAGGTGATGGTGACAAAATATATTTCTTTCTTAATAAATATGCTTGCTGCAATAGCTACACTCTTTGGCTGCAAAAGAAATATAGCTGAAATTGAACAAAGTTGCAAAACCATTAATCTATGTGGAATGAATAAATAGTCATACCCCTGAAAACCCTGATTTCTTTTTCAACATCACTTTTGTTCAGATGAACTCATTCTACCAAAGGTCTAGGAACAAGAGGGCCAGCTGTCACCGACATATTGCAAAGGCAGTTGGCATGGTCTCGAGAGCTTTTAGCTTGGGAGTGGCAGATTATCTATCTCTGTATTATAGACATGATGGCTGTGTAAGTTATCATTCAGACGTGAACGCTTTGAAAAGTAAAGAGGGCATTGTTAATAATTATCTGGACATAACAGTCATAAGATGGATTGTCCTGGGGGAACCATGATGCCCAAGCATACTGGAAAAGCATTTGGTCATGTGTTCAATTACAGCTCACATCTATTTTTTAATGACCTGTGCTTTGATGCTGTGCGTGTGTCCTAAGTCACTTCAGTCTTGTCAGACTCTGTGACCCTGTGGACCGTAGTCACCAGGCTCCTCTGTTCATGGGATTCTCCAGGCAAGAATACTGGAGTGGGTTGCCATGTCCTCCTCCAGGGGATCTTCCTGACCCAGGGATCAAACCTCTGTCCCTTACATCTCCTGCACTGGCAGGCAGGTACTTTACCACTAGCACCACCTGGGAAGCAGTGGTGCTGTGAGAACTGTTGATTAGGCATCAAGGTAAGAAATCCATGTACACATTTGTCATTAGTATCACTTCTGAGCCTATGCACCGAGGAGGAAGCCTCCATCAGTATGTGGAATTGCTGAATGCTGGAGCCAAAGAGGCTGCATCTGAGAATCCAGGTCCACAAGCATTAGATCTGAGAGTGCCGCACATAAGTGACTGCTAAACAGAATGCCACCATCTAGCCTCACAGCAGAGCGATTCTGGTCCATGCCTCAGTGATATCATAAATTGCTATATGTCACAGATCTTAGTGGCCTGTCTTCATAGTCAAACCCCAGGACTATAAATCTGATGCTGAGGATCAACTGGGTCTGCCAAACATAGTTTGAAATTTTAGTGCTCAAAACCAGAGATTCATATCTGAAATGTAACATGGACAACAGAAAATCATTTCAGATTATCTGCATTATGGAGCATCTGCCGGTGGTAGTACACAGAATGGGGCTCTGAGGTCAAACTGCCCGAGTTCAAATCCCGTGTCCTTGAGTAAGCTTGCTCTCCCTCCCATGAACACCTATGTGAGACAAGGTACCTAAAGCGCTTAATGCAGTGTCAGGCCCCCAGTGGATGCTTAATGAACGTCAGAGCTCACGCTGAAGGTTTTGTGCTGGACCGGAGGCACAGAGATGGGGAGCACGTGGTTCTCATTCTTACCTGCGTCCAGTCCATCTCAGCCAGACCAAGTCCTCAGGGGTGGGGGGACTGATGCCTCACATCCCCCTAGAGACCCACTTTGGTCCCAAAGTGAATGACGGCAAACACTGAGCTTGCTAGGCCTCATTAGCTACCCATGCTCCCTAGTCTTTCCTCTCTCTCCCTTATTCTCATGAATAGAGTTTATTTACAGAACAGTTTTAGACTGACAGAAAACTGAGCAGAGAGTACACTGAGTTGCTGGCTGGCACCCAGTTCCCCTATTATTAACATCTCACATTAGTGTGCTACATTTGTTACAAAGGATGAGTGAACATCAATAAATTATTACTGACTAAAGTCCATGGTTCCCTCAGATTTCCTTAATTACTACCAAGTGTACTTTCTCTGTCCCAGGATGTCATCATGTCCTCTTAGGCTCCTCTTGGCTGTGACAGTTTCTCATAGTTTCCCTGTTTTTGATGACCTTGATGGTTTTGAAGAATCCCAGTTAGTCATATTTACAGCATACCCCACTACTGGGGTTTGTCTGAAGTTTTCTTCATGATTAGCGTAGCGTTAGAAGTTTTAGGGGAGGAGGATCACAGAGATAAGAGCCATTTTCACCATATGGTATCAACGGTGCATACAGTTAATGTGATTTACGACTATTGATGTTGACTTTAATAACCTGCCTTGAAGTAGATTCCATACTGTTTCTCCACTATAAGATCACTCGTTTGCGCCCCCCCCCCAACCCTTTTCTATACTGTCCTTTTTTGGAAAGAAATCACTATTTACAACCCACACGTCCGGAATGGGGCTCCCCCCACCCCGAGTTTTTTAAGGGCACAAGAGAATACTTTCTACTCTATGTATATACATTTATCAAACTTTGGATATTCTGTGATTGTGAGCAAGAGGTGACGAGGAAAGACGTTATCATCTCAGTGGAAGGCTGAGCTCGCAGCCTGAGGACAAATGTTCAAATGGAGATGAGCTGGTTTTCTCCAGTGGTGGTCAAAGGAGTCAAATGAAGTAAAACAATAGGAGGAGAAGAAGCGAGAGAAATGGGTGGTGTCTGCCATGGGAAACATCTGACAGAGCAACTTTAAATGAATACAGTACTCCGCTTTTTTAGGCTCTAAAATTCCTCCTTAAACTAAGGCCAGTGGTAATTCTTTGAGTTCCAACCTAATTGTTATGCATTCACTATTTAAGGGGCTTTTTAAAAAGCTGTCAGTTTGATTGAAGAGGATAAGAAAAGAAGCAGGAATATCTTTAGACATGTTAAAAGAACTCATTTAGCTGCTTCCTAATTAATCAGTCTGTTTTCTGAGATCAAACTGCTGTATAATTACTAGAGGAAAATTACTCTTAAAGAGAGACCCAAACTATCTATAGGAAAACTTGGTTTTCTCACTAGTAGTGAGAATGACTTAACCTGCTTAATGGGGATGAGCAATTGCATTAATAGTGATTTCTCATCACCTGGTTAGGAAGAAAGAAAGTGAAGGCGCTCAGTCGTGTCCGACTCTTTGTGACCCCATGGACTGTAGCCTACTGTGCTTCTCTGTCCATGGGATTTTCCAGGCAAGAGTACTGGAGTGGGGTGCTGATTCCTTCTCCAGGGGAATCTTCCTGACCCAGAGATTGCACCCAGATCTCCCGCACTGTAGTCAGACGATTTACCATCTACGCCACCAGGGAAGTCTGGGTAGTTAGGAAGGGTTGATCTTATTCTAGAGCTAATTCTTTATAGAGATATTGACGAGGGAAGAAGAGGAAACCATCAAGCTGACAGGCACTGAATCCCAAATCCTGAGATATCTACCAGACTAGACTTTCTCACTGTATTAATATTTTTCTCCCCATTGTGAGCACTGCACTAAAGTACAAGCTAGTTTTCATAGTATGTTTTGAGATAAAATTTCCCATACAATAAATGCCAAGTTTTATTTAACAAGCCAGCCAGTCAGCATCTGGAAGCAAGTCTGCAGGCAGATTTCTAACTTCCAGGAATTCTGTTGAGGATTGAATGTTTCTATAGCAACATTTTGTTGTGGCGTAAACCAAGTTTGAAGAATGCTGCAGGGTTTGCTTCTGTAATGTGTTTCTTTTATCTCTGTACCATCTATTAGAGTCTCAAGATTTTATATATGATATATATGCCTGCTTTAATAGTATTTTCTAACATTATTCCCACGTGAAAACTCACATAATAGAAACTCAAATCTGTCAAAGGATTTTGCAAGCAAGAACTGTGTGAAGAAATGACTATTCCTCATTGAAAGCTGTAAATGTCTCTGCAAGGTATTTTATTTCTCTAATAGTAATATGCTTTCATTATAGGAAAATCGACTGTCTAAATTTGAAAGAAAAAAGGAAGACATCATTAAAACCATTAGGCTGGCAACAATGCAGTAGTTTTTAATTCAATGGTGCTCAGGGAGTGGCATGAAGGTTCTTGATTATCCAGGATTTGATGATGGATGCAGGACTCTCTAGTTCATTTTAATGGCTGAGATTGGTGTGCTTCAGAAGAAAAAGATTTGAGATATGAAAAAAAAAATTCCCATCTACATGTTTCTGAGAACTTTTTTTGTAACCCTGAATGTTAAGTTGTAGTTTCATTTTTATAGAAAATCTGTTTTCAGCAGGTAGAACTGAAAATTACTATCAGAGATGAATGATTTCCAGGGGAGTCAGAATTTATACACATTTTATGTTTTTCTGTATATATTCACTTCTTCCCCTTCTTATGACCTGAGGTCATATTCTTCCCATTGTGATGTCACAATCATTGCACAATAACTAAAAACTAAAAGGTTTAAATTCTTGTTATTCAGCAGCCAAAAACAAGATTACTGACCTGTGGATTCCCATTTTATGAAAGCAAGGATGAAAGAAACTTAAGACATAAAATTTCATATGAGATGTTCTCTCCTTAGAAATTCTATGTTGAAATGAACCTGTTCCTAAGGAGAATATTTAAAATTTTTTCTTTGACATATTAGAGGAGGTTTAACTGTCTTTGTTAAATAAGTTACAGGCTATTCATTAGGCTAAGTGAAATGTCCAAAGGTCAGGATGACTATGTCTCAATTCTTATTCACAACTAAATGATGAATTTTGACAAGGATTCTCAGTTGGGGATCAGGAAGATTAGAGGATGCATACTGTAGGGGTTTAAATACTTTGAATGCGATTTCTTTCAAAGTCCATCTAATGCAGGCTTAATATAGTCCCTAAATTTTCTATTTACAAAAGGAACACAATTTACATGTGACTTCATCAAAGAGGCAAGAGGGTGGCTTCATCTTTGGAACATTCTGAGTGATTCCATCCGATGCCTGAGAATATGGTGTGATGTGACTTTGGGGGAAATGGTGCCAAGAAATGTCCCTTAATCATGTGTAAATATCTGAAATTCTACTCTTAAGAGTACGTGGAGCGATTGCAGTAGTATACAGAAGACAGTACAGACTTTGGAAACAAAACTCAGTCCATAATCTAGGGCTTATCACTTACCAGCAGAGAGCTTTGGGCAACGTTGATCTTATCTATAAATTGGAGATAATGAGATCAGTGAAGTCATTCTCCTGGGTCCATTTTCTAGTCACCCCTAGTCTCCTTATCTCTTACTGAAATTCACCACAGAGGCTGGAAGACCCGAAGTTCTTGTTCTTTCATCTTTGCAGATAGGGGTAGCCACTGACCCAGTTCTGGCCAATGAGGGCTACATGGAAACCTGTTGGGGGCTTCTGAGAGAACTTCTGCTTCCTTCTAAAGCCCCCAAAGAGATCTCATTGGTATTACCTCTTTTCTTTCTTCTCTCTGAAATCTGGGGCTTCATTAGCCATCTTGCATTATGAAAAAAATGTGAATAAGAATGAAAAGGCAATTTGCTAGGTATCGCAGAATAGAAAAGTAGAAAGACTCTAAGAGCCTTTGACGGCATCATCAAAATTATGAAATGCCAACTTCTACATTTATTGTAATATGAGAGAATTGACTGTCTTTGAGGTTTAAAGACACTCACTCACTATCATCAGTGAGATATTCTGCTTCTTATAGCTGAAAGCATTTCCTACATGCCTATCTCACAACCATGTTATAATGATTAAAGGAAATTTTAAAACCCTAGCACAGGACTTGGTTCATAGTAGACAGAGAATACGTTAGTCCCTTTGTCTACCAATGCTTTCCATCCATCTGTAGGTACAAAGACATAGTAACAGAATAACTCATTAAATGTTTCACACTCATTTATTAATGCTGTTGGCTGCTCTCCTCTTCAGGAGGGGATATAAAAGGCCTAATAGACTATGTCAAGGTTGTGTTTAAAATAGGAGCACTGAAGGATTTTTAAGTGAGGACACCATATGGTGAGATTTTCTTTATAGATAAATCAGCCTAGAGGTTTTGAGGGATATATTTTGGGTGGAATGGGGCTTGAAGCAGGGAAAAGAAAGGAAAGTCTTGCATATCAAGTCTTTGTAATAATCTGCTATAGATGATGAAAGTCAAACTGGGACAGCAACAGCAGCGATGGAGAAGATGAAAGGAAGGTAAACCTACTTTAGAAGGTATAATAAGCAGGATTTGGTGTTTGATTGGATATGTGTGTGAGGAGCAGGTTGGGGTCAAGAATTAATCCTATGTTTCTAGCCTGAGCATCTACATGGGGTAGGGGAGTTATACAAATACTTGAGAAAAATACAGTTATTATTGATTCAGAGAAATGTTAACATGTTCAAGCAGACTGAACATAGTTGTATCCATGAGATATATTGGATATCTGAACCAGAAGGGGAATGCAGACGCCTTCAGTTTAAAAGTAGAGGCTAAATCATAAGAGCACATGAGGAAAAAAAGAAAATATTTAATTTTAGTATGCTTGCAGATAAAAATGAGACAATAATAAACGGATATTAATAAACTACCAGGAAAGTAATGAAAATGGAAGTGTGGCCAAGATAATGGAGTAGGAAGACCCTGAGCTCACCTCTTCTCGTGGGCACTCCAAAATTACAACTATTTACAGAGAAACTATCTATGAGGATGACCTGAAAACCAGCACAAAAGATTTTCCACAACAGAAAAACATCTATTTCTGCTTTATTGACTATGCCAAAGCTTTTGACTGTGTGGCTCACAATAAACTGTGGAAAATTCTGAAAGAGATGGGAATACCAGACCACCTGACCTGCCTCTTGAGAAACCTGTATGCAGGTCAGGAAGCAGCAGTTAGAACTGGAAATGGAAGAACAGACTGGTTCCAAATAGGAAAAGGAGTACGTCAAGGCTGTATATTGTCACCCTGCTTATTTAACTTCTATGCAGAGTATATCATGAGAAACGCTGGGCTGGAAGAAGCACAAGCTGGAATCAAGATTGCTGGGAGAAATATCAATAACCTCAGATATGCAGATGACACCACCCTTATGGCAGAAAATGAAGAGGAACTAAAAAGCCTCTTGATGAAAGTGAAAGAGGAGAGTGAAGAAGTTGGCTTAAAGCTCAACATTCAGAAAATGAAGATCATGGCATCCAGTCCCATCACTTCATGGGAAATAGATGGGGAAACAGTGCAAACAGTGCCAGACTTTATGTTTTGGGGCTCCAAAAAATGCAAATGGTGACTGCAGCCATGAAATTAAAAGACACTTACTCCTTGGAAGAAAAGTTATGACCAACCTAGATAGCATATTCAAAAGCAGAGACATTACTTTGCCAACTAAGGTCCATCTAGTCAAGGCTATGGTTTTTCCAGTGGTCATGTATGGATGTGAGAGTTGGACTGTGAAGAAGGCTGAGCGCCAAAGAATTGATGCTTTTGAATTGTGATGTTGGAGAAGACTCTTGAGAGTCCCTTGGACTGCAAGGAGATCCAACCAGTCCATTCTGAATGAGATCAGCCCTGGGATTTCTTTGGAAGGAATGATGCTGAAGCTGAAACTCCAGTACTTTGGCCACCTCATGCGAAGAGTTGATTCAATGGAAAAGACTCTGATGCTGGGAGGGATTGGGGGCAGGAGGAGAAGGGGATGACAGAGGATGAGATGGCTGGATGGCATCACGGACTCGATGGACATGAGTTTGAGTGAACTCTGGGAGATGGTGATGGACAGGGAGGCCTGGCGTGCTGCGATTCATGGGGTCGCAAAGAGTCGGACACGACTGAGCAACTGAACTGAACTGAACTGAAAAATATAAAGAAAGAACCACAATGAGATGGGCAGGAGGGGTGGGAGTGCAGTACAGGCAAGACCCACATCCGTCTCTCCAGCTTGGTGGTCCTACATGAAGAAGATGAGACTCCTGAATATCTAGCTTTGAAAACCAGCATGGCTCATGTATGGGAGAGCTGGAGGGCTACAGGAAACAGACTCTCCTCTTAAAGGGTGTGTACAAAACCCCACATGCTCTGAGGCATGTGGAGTAGAGGCAGTAATTTGAAAGAAGTGTGAGTCAGAACCACTGGCTTAACTTGGATAACCTCCCAGAGAGGCAGGAGGTAACTGGGACTCTCCCTGGGGATACAGACACGGCTGGTAGCTACTAGGGGGAGCTCAGTCTACTACAAGGACAGTGACGATGGCAAGTGCTATTCTAATCCTCCCTCTAGCCCGTCAGCACTGGGGCGTACCTGCCCACCAGCAAGTTGATGCTAGGCCTCCCCCTAGGACCTGGCCCACTTTGCCAGCAGGACAGCAGCCACCACATAAGATTCAGCCTGGGAGCCAATCTGGAAGGAGCCAGCCCTGCATAGTGTGCCCACAGCAGTCAGCTCCACCACAACAGAGGGGCCCATGAAGCCAACATAAGCAGCACACCTGGAGCATTAGAACTCTGGTGGCCTCAGCTTAATAAAGACCACATATGACAGACCTCCAGTCAACGCTATGTTCATGATGAAAAGACGAGAGCATTCCTCTAAGATAAGGAACAAGATGAGGATGCCCACCTTCACAGATTTATTCAACATATTCAACAATAGAAACCCTAGCCACAGAAGTCAGAAACAAAAAATAAATAAAAGGAATATGAACAGGAAAGGAAGAAGTAAAACTTACTGTTTGCACATATCATGATATTATATAGACAGAATTCTAAATACTCCACCAATAAAATTTAAAAATGAATAAATAAATTTAATAAAGTGGTAGGATACAATTAAAATAAAGAAATCTGTTGTATTTCTGTACATTAACAGCAAAGTATTTCATAGAAGGAAAAAATAAGAAAAGATACTATTTATGATTGTGTCAAAAAGAAAAAAAATATCTAGGAATAAATCCAATTAAGAAGATAAAGACCTAAAGTTGGAAAACTATAAAACATTGATAAAAGAAATTGAAGATGATGCAAGCAAATGAAAAGATATCTCATCAGCATAGATAAGAAGAATATTTTAAAAATTACCTTACTACCTAAGGCAGTCTACAGAATCAATGCAATTCCTATCAAAATACCAATGGTATTTTTCACAGAATTAGAACAAATAATCATAAATTTTTCATGAAAGAACAAAAGACCCTAAATAGCCAAAACAATTTTGAGGAAGAAGAACAAAGCTAAAGGTAACATGTTTCCTGGTCTCAAACTAAACTATAAAGCTAGAAAAATCAAAACAGTATGGTACTAGCACAAAAATGGAAACGTAGATCAATGGGACAGCATAAGAGACCCAAAATTAACACATACATATGTGGTCTGTTAATCTATGATACAGGAGGCAAGAATCAACAAAACAAAAAGGCAGCCTTCTAAATGGGAGGAAAACATTTGCAAACAACATATTCAAAAAGAGATTAATATCCAAATATACAAAGAACTTGTACAGCTCAAAACAAAAACAAAAAAACAAACTACTTGATTAGAAAATGAGCAGAGTACCTGAATGGATATTTTTCCAAAGAAGACATACAGATGGCCAACAGACTCATGCAAAGATGCTCAACATCACTTATCAGGGAAATCAAATCAAAACTATAATGAGATATTACCCACACCTCTCAGAATGGCTATTGTGAAAAGGACAACAATATAGCAAGTGCTGGGAAGGATGAGGAGAAAAGTTGGTGGAAATATAAATTGGCGTGAAAGTGAAATTCTGCTGCTAAATCACGTCCAACTCTTTTGCGACTCTACGGACTGCAGCCTGGAAGGTTCATGAGATTTCCCAGGCATGAATACTGGAGTGGGTTGCCATTTCCTTCTCCAAAATTAGTGTAACCAGTATGGAAAATATTATGAACTTTTTATACAGAACTACCATATGATTCAGTGAGTCTACTTCTGGGAATTTTCTGATGAAAACATTAATTTGAAGAATTTAAAGAATCTTCCATTCAATAAAAAAATACTTAAAAAAAAAAAAGAATTTTTCCTTTACCCAGGATTTGAGGTCCTGACAGCATTTTCTGGGTGAGATTTCAGAATTGCTATGATCAGTGACTGATGTATCTTCCCACTTTTCAATGGGAGTGTAAATAGAAGGTGTACCATGTCTGTTTCTATTGTATGTTGGAGGCATTGAGGGTATACATATTCATATGGAGAGAGAGGGGGTAGTTTTTTAAAAATAGTTTCTAGGCTTCAAGATCAAGAAGAGTCACATCCGAATATGACATAGAGACTACTATAAATGAATAGACTTATCACTCATAAGTAGATAGAATAGATAGAACTTTGGGGGAAGAATGGACATGTTTATTTTGTGAACGAAAGGAAGGAAAGAAAATATTTCAGACCTGGGGTAGATATGGTAGATTGTATTATTGTTTCCAATTATTTGCTGCTCTCCCTGTTTGGATTATTCTTTTTCATGACGTTGACATTAAGCTCGATCTTGTGATTTTTCTGTGGCCTGTGAAGGTAAGTAGAAATGAAACATGTCATTTCCGAGCAGAAACATTAAGAATGATTTCATTAAATATGAGTCATTTGAACTGAGGTGGATGAACCTAGAGCCTATTAAATGGAATGAAGTAAGATAGAGGAAACCAAATTTTGTATATTAATGCATATGGGGGGCTTCCCTGGTAGCTCAGTTGGTAAAGAATCAGCCTGCAATGCAGGAGACCCCGGTTTGATTCCTGGGTGGGGAAGATCTGCTGGAGAAGGGATAGGCTACCCACTCCAGTATTCTTGGGCTTCTCTTGTAGTTCAGCTGGTAAAGAATCCTCCCGCAATGTGGGAGACTTGGGTTCGATCCTGGGGTTGAGAAGATCCCCTGGAGAAGGGAAAGGCTATCCACTCCAGTATTCTGGCCTGGAGAATTCCATGGACTACAGTCCATGGGGTCACAAAGAGTCAGACACAACTGAACAACTTTCACTTTCTTTCAATGCATATGGTAAAGAATCCACCTGCCGATGCAGGAGACACAGGAGATGGCAGTCCAGTCCCTGGGTTAGGAAGATCCCCTGGAGTAGTAAATGGCAAGCCACTCCAGTATTCCTGCCCAGAAAATCCCATGGATAGAGGAGCCTGGCAGGCTACAGTCCACAGGGTTGCAAAGAGTCAGACATGCCTGAGTATGAGCACACAGAATTTAGAAAGATGGTACTGATGAACCTATTTGCAGGGCAGGAACAGAGTCACAGACGTACAGAACGGACTTGTGGGCACAGCGGGGAAGGAGATGGTGGGAAATACCGAGAGAGTAGCACTGACATGTACACTCTCACGCGTAAATAGGCAGCTAGTGGGAAGCTTCTCTATAACACAGGGAGCCCAGCCTGGTGCTCTGTGATGACCTAGAGGGGTGGGATGGTGCGTAGGTGGCAGGGAGGCTCAAGAGGAAGGGAGTGTGTGTGTGTGTCTGTGTCTATCTGTGTAGGCTTCCCCAGTGGCCCAGACAGTAAAGAATCTGCCTGCAATGTGGGAGACCTGGGTTTGATCCCTGGATTGGGAAGATCCCCAAAGAGGCGGGCATGGCAACCCACTCCAGTATTCCTGCCTGGAGAATCCCCATGGACAGAGGAGCCTGGCGGGCTACAGTCCACGGGGTCACAAAGAGTCAGACATGGCTGAGCAACTAAGCAGACTATATATATATCACAACATTGTAAAGCAATTATTGTTCAATGAAAAACTTTTTTAAAAAGAACGGTTTCATGGTATGGCATTGCTCTTTTCTTTCTGTCATAGAAAGAACAATCCCAGATACATACTCTATCTTTTGTTTAGATTCTCTCCACCCCCCGCCACTGAAAAAAAAGACTCATGCCACAGAACCACAACCAACTAGCACCCAATATGTTATGTGAGCTAAAAATAAACTTGTGTAGTTATGAGGCCCTGGTATTTTAGAGTTGTTTTGTTACTGCAGCATAATTAACTAACAATATGGGGCTAATGCATTTGTATTTATATGGTTAAAGTTGTTTCCATTAAAATCAAGAACAAGACAGGAATGCCTACTATCACTACTATTATTTAATACTGTTTGGAGAGTCTAGTAAATGCAATAAGCATAAATTCACTATATAAATATGGGGAAAAAGAGGTAAAATGCTTTGCTGATAATATCACTTCATACTTCTATCACCAAGAAACTCTAACAAAAAAACAAGTAGAAGTAATAAAGAATTCAATAAACTAGGTGGATACAAGATAAAAGATATAAAATAATTAGCCTTTTCTATATGAGCAACACCCATACAAGAATGGAAATGAGAAAAATAATCCACTCATAATAGTGAGAAAAATTATAAAATAGACAGAAATTATGCAAGAAAAAAACTGGATCTATGTAAAAAATAAAACCCTACTGGAGGGCAAAGATTTGATCTGAATGAATAGAAATCTACACTGTGTTCTTGGAAAGGAGTGCTTATTATTATATATATATATATAAAAATCTGTTCTCCTAAACAGATAAAAATTTGGTACAACTCCAATAGACTCCCAATGTTATTTTTAATTGGACAAAATATTCTTAAATTAATGAATAAAGAATGGTGGTATTAAAACTCTAAATTAAAACTACTTAAGAAGCCATAATAATAATTAAAAAGTTACAGCTGAGGCATAGGCATAGGACTGTACCAAAAAGTCAGTAAAATTTATATAGAACTCAGATATGTGTGAGGGTGGTTTATGGTAGTAATAATAGGATGCTGAAAGAGGAACTCCCCAGGTTGGTAGGTGCCCAATATGCTACTGGAGATCAGTGGAGAAGTAACTCCAGAAAGAATGAAGGGATGGAGCCAAAGCAAAAACAGTACCCAGTTGTGGATGTGACTGGTGATAGAAGCAAGGTCCAATGCTGTAAAGAGCAATATTGCATAGGGACCTGAAATGTCAGGTCCATGAATCAAGGTAAATTGGAAGTGGTCAAACAAGAGATGGCAAGAGTAAACGTCGACATTCTAGGAATCAGCCAACTAACATGGACCGGAATGGGTGAATTTAACTCAGAAGACCATTATATCTACTACTGCGGGCAGGAATCCCTCAGAAGAAATGG